>NC_052508.1:62811774-62820754 GCF_014356525.2 Nilaparvata lugens | reverse complement strand
TAATTAATTGATGGAGAGAATCGCATCGCTATTCTCCTATCTTTATCCACTGCCATAATAACGTGGACCTCACTATAGTTGAAAACTATACAGGTGGCAATCAGATGATTCGCCACAATCTATATATAAAAAGCGAAATGGCACTCACTCACTCACTCACTCATCACTCACCACTCACTCGCAGTACTAAAAATCTACGGACCAAAAACGTTCAAATTTGGTAGGTATGTTCAGTTGGCCCTTTAGAGGCGCACTAAGAAATCTTTGGCAATATTTCAACTCTAAGGGTTGTTTTTAAGGGTTTAAAGTTCGTATTTTAGCATATATATTCTTTTCTCCAATCTCTTAATTATATTGAATTTCCATATCATATGTTACTATAGAACTATAATCTAGATAGAGTACCTCTTCGAAACAGTTGTTAACTGGCATCTAAATTAATAATTTTGTCAGGTTGGCATTAAGTTGAGTGACTTTGTTAGGTTGGCACCAAGTTGAAGATTTAAATACATTTATCGCGGAAAATTTGATTGGGCACTGCTACTTCAATCTGGGAATATTATATTACTAGCCATCAGGCTCGCTTCGCTCGCCATATCCGTTTAGCCAGACGTTAGTCTGGACCCCGACTGGATTGTCCTAACATAATTATGATAAAAATGCTCAAATGAAAAATGCAGGCGAGCGAAGCGAGCTGCTGATCTCATCCTGGACGATCCAGTCGGGGGTCCAGGGGCGGAGCCCCCTTGCTAGACGGATATGGCGAGCGAAGCGAGCCTGACGGCTAGTTTAAAGATATTTGTATCAGTTGTTTCTGACATTACTCATCCACCAAGAACATCAATTAAATTGATTCACTCATATTGACTCGATTACATTACCAATAAATCATAATTATCCAATTCATTCAAATTATGCTAAGGAACATACTGATATATCATTCACTCTCTCATCGAGGGTTGAGTGTAAGAGAGGGCCGGCTGCGCCCTAACTCCGCCCTCCTAGGTAAAAATAAAGGCAGCTATTCTTTCTATTCTATTCTATTCTATTCTATTCTATTCTATTCTATTCTATTCATTCTATTCTATCTATTCTATTCTATTCTATTCTATTCTATTCTATTCTATTCTATTCATTCTATTCTATTCTATTCTATTCTATTCTATTCTATTCTATTCTATTCTATTCTATTCTATTCTATTCTATTCTATTCTATTCTATTCTATTCTATTCTATTCTATTCTATTCTATTCTATTCTATTCTATTCTATTCTATTCTATTCTATTCTATTCTATTCTATTCTATCTATTCTTTCTATTCTATTCTATTCTATTCTATTCTATTGATGCATAATTTTCAGTTAATTCGTATGAAAAATACTAAGTTATTTCCAGGTTAAGACCTGAACCAATCAGCAACCAACCATATGTTGCAGCAGACTCTCATTTCCAGCAAACAAATAATGTGTTGGAACGCGATTGGCATAATTGAACGACTTATGCCTTAAATAGAAGCTTATTTGCCTTATTTGGTTTTGTGACTTAATCTTCACCGGTTGCAGCCGTAGTGGAATTCACTCCATACTGGCAGCACTATTTGATCTAAGAAGCGTTGATAGTGATTATGTGGGATGCTGACAGGTTTAAATGAATCTTCACTAGTTGCTGCTGAAGTGAGACTCAGTCTAGACTGGCAGCGTTGGTTGAATGGAGCTAGATGAATGATGAATAATTTTAATGTGTGGAATGACAAAATTGAACTTCTGATAAATATGAAAATAAAATGTACAAGTGATAAACAAACTATGCATTAGTGGAGGTCCACGTTATAATGCCAGTATTTTTCAACTTTGGTTTGCTATCCTTGTCTATCATTCGACAAAGCCGGGGGTTCTACCCTTATCTGGGTCCAAACGATGCCATTATGTTTTGACGGTGTGTAGAAATATAATTAATTGATGGAGAGAATCGGCATCGCTATTCTCCTATCTTTATCCACTGCCATAATAACGTGGACCTCACTATAGTTGAAAACTATACAGGTGGCAATCAGATGATTCGCCACATATCTATATATATAAAAGCGAAATGGCACTCACTCACTCACTCACTCACTCACTCACTCACTCACTCGCAGTACTAAAAATCTACCGGACCAAAAACGTTCAAATTTGGTAGGTATGTTCAGTTGGCCCTTTAGAGGCGCACTAAGAAATCTTTGGCAATATTTCAACTCTAAGGGTTGTTTTTAAGGGTTTAAAGTTCGTATTTTAGCATATATATTCTTTTCTCCCAATCTCTTAATTATATTGAATTTCCATATCATATGTTACTATAGAACTATAATCTAGATAGAGTACCTCTTCGAAACAGTTGTTAACTGGCATCTAAATTAATAATTTTGTCAGGTTGGCATTAAGTTGAGTGACTTTGTTAGGTTGGCACCAAGTTGAAGATTTAAATACATTTATCGCGGAAAATTTGATTGGGCACTGCTACTTCAATCTGGGAATATTATATTACTAGCCATCAGGCTCGCTTCGCTCGCCATATCCGTTTAGCCAGACGTTAGTCTGGACCCCGACTGGATTGTCCTAACATAATTATGATAAAAATGCTCAAATGAAAAATGCAGGCGAGCGAAGCGAGCTGCTGATCTCATCCTGGACGATCCAGTCGGGGGTCCAGGGGCGGAGCCCCTTGCTAGACGGATATGGCCGAGCGAAGCGAGCCTGACGGCTAGTTTAAAGATATTTGTATCAGTTGTTTCTGACATTACTCATCCACCAAGAACATCAATTAAATTGATTCACTCATATTGACTCGATTACATTACCAATAAATCATAATTATCCAATTCATTCAAATTATGCTAAGGAACATACTGATATATCATTCACTCTCTCATCGAGGGTTGAGTGTAAGAGAGGGCCGGCTGCGCCCTAACTCCGCCCTCCTAGGTAAAAATAAAGGCAGCTATTCTTTCTATTCTATTCTATTCTATTCTATTCTATTCTATTCTATTCTATTCATTCTATTCTATCTATTCTATTCTATTCTATTCTATTCTATTCTATTCTATTCTATTCATTCTATTCTATTCTATTCTATTCTATTCTATTCTATTCTATTCTATTCTATTCTATTCTATTCTATTCTATTCTATTCTATTCTATCTATTCTATTCTATTCTATTCTATTCTATTCTATTCTATTCTATTCTATTCTATTCTATTCTATTCTATTCTATTCTATTCTATCTATTCTTTCTATTCTATTCTATTCTATTCTATTCTATTGATGCATAATTTTCAGTTAATTCGTATGAAAAATACTAAGTTATTTCCAGGTTAAGACCTGAACCAATCAGCAACCAACCATATGTTGCAGCAGACTCTCATTTCCAGCAAACAAATAATGTGTTGGAACGCGATTGGCATAATTGAACGACTTATGCCTTAAATAGAAGCTTATTTGCCTTATTTGGTTTTGTGACTTAATCTTCACCGGTTGCAGCCGTAGTGGAATTCACTCCATACTGGCAGCACTATTTGATCTAAGAAGCGTTGATAGTGATTATGTGGGATGCTGACAGGTTTAAATGAATCTTCACTAGTTGCTGCTGAAGTGAGACTCAGTCTAGACTGGCAGCGTTGGTTGAATGGGAAGGGTTGATGTAATTTATGAGGATTGCTGACAGTTCAAAGTGAATCTCACTAGGATATGTTAGTTGAAATGAAACCGACCAAGGATTGATCTCATCAGTTAAAGTTTCACAGTTGGAAAGTTGTTTGTCTCTTCAGGTAGTTCTGGTACATTACCGTGCAAACCTTATCTCATCTTCTTAAAACTGGAGTCACTTATTATTGTAACTCACAGTAGAGTAGACGATCTGCAAGTATTTTTTATCCATTCATTCATTGATACAATGAGTACATTATCAAAATGATAGGGAGAGAAAAAATAAGGTAACCTTGTGCTATTCCTCTCCCAAATTTAGATAGGGTTGAACATAGTTCGAAATAGGTCAAGTCTTGTAGTTCTTCACTTCACAAAATTTCCAGTCCTTAAATATGTTCACAAAAATAAATTTTCAAATATAGATGCTTCAAAACCAGAAGTAGAACAGATATTCCACATTATCACTTAAAAAGATATGATTCACATATTAAAGTATTTTGAAAAAAGGACCGAAATAGTTATTTTCCTACAGATACCTTGAAAAGTGACCATTTGTGCACTGATTGCAGGCCGCAAAGAATCACTTTTCCGCACTAGTGCGCAAAGTGAGTACTTTGCGTACTCCAGATTTGCAGCATGACAACGCAAAATAGTTAGTAGGTTATATGGAGCACCAGTGCAGCAAAATCAAAATTAAGTTGGTAACAGTGACTGTGGTGCACGTGTGTCATAATATCAAGGACAGCTGTGGCCACCACACACACAGCACACAGACCCCCCCCCCCACCCATTCAAACACTACTACATTATTATATTTTATTTATTGATAGTAAAATTACACAGAAAAACATTTGATGCATTTCAGCGAATTTTACCCATAATTACTCACTTTTCATATTCAATGGTAACTGTAGGAAAAATTTTATGTGAAATACGTGCGCAAAGTTCCTCTGCTGCACTCAACAAACCATTCCGTGGTTCACGTAAACGTGAAGCAACTGGTGTGCAAAGTGTCAGTTAGCTGCACCGAAAGAAACGTTTACGCACGAGCCGTAGGCGAGGGCGGAATGGTTTCTTTAGTGCAGCAGAGGAACTTTTCGCAAGTATTTCACATTAAATTTTTCCTACAGTTACCATTGAATATGAGAAGTGGTTGATTATAGGTAAAATGATGACTGAAATCCATCAAATGTTTGTCTGTATAATTCTGTTATTGATAACAACTTTAATTTATTTTAAACTTGATAATCCAATTGAAAATTAATAATCGATAATTTACTCAAATTAAAAATTGAATTAATCCAATAAATTTGAATAATTTTGAGTAAATCTTAATTTCTAAATAATTTCTCAACCAATCAATTTATGAATGAAAAAATATTGTTTGAAATAATGAGTAACTAATAATATTCAAAATGTATAATTTAATGAGTTCTCAATTTTATTTATTTGGAAATCAGAAAAATATAGATAGAATAAATTCGCATTCAAAATACACGCCAACAATGTCAACAGCTGATTGGGATGGCTGCAAGATAATACGCAAATTATTAAGTGTACGCAAAGTAATACTTTGCGCACTAGTGCGGAAAAGTGATTCTTTGCGTTCTGTAATCAGTGCAGGAATGATCATTTGCCAAAGTAAGTGTGGGAAAAATAAATTTTCAAATTTAGATGCTTCAAAACCAGAAATAGAACAGATATTCCACATTATCACTTAAATTAGATGAGATTCAAAAATTAAAGTATTTTGAAAAAGGACCGAAAAAACAATTACTTGTACATATTCCTGCATTCTTTGATCCAAGTGAATGGAATATCATTTTTTCTTCCATGAAATCTTGAAATTGATGAACTAATTTACTAGGAATAATCAGTGGAAAGCTATAATTGGAAATCTGAAGTTACTCATATTCCTGGGAAACTTGGTAAATTGAAATCTTGATAATATTGTCCTTGGAGATAATTAAGATTAAGACTAAGTAATGAAACTGCTAGAAAGCTGCTCTTCAGGAAAAATGGAATGAAAACTAAGAAAAAAATAAGAAGGGGGAAAAAGAAGTTGAAATCGACAAGGCAAGCTTTTGAAAAACGATATCTGGCGCTTCGTTTCAGATTTAATTATCAAATTCTACTTATTCAGGGAATGAGATGTCAACCGGCCCCAAGATAATTATAACTTCCAAGAGAATTAAGTTTCAGGGGAGAAAAAACTGAAGAAGCAAGCAAAGAATGGAAGAAAATGAGAAGTATTCTAGAGTTTCTTCATTTGTGATGGAGTAATCCGAGTTTTACTGTTTGTAAGCGAGAACGAGAGAGAGAGAGAGAGAGAGTATAAAATCATTGCAGCCTCATTGGAATTAATGAGACAAATTTATTCATTTCGGATCTCCCGTCTCGAGAGAAAAACACCGACTTAATGAATAGAAAAACGGTGTCAACTTAATTGAAACATCTTGTTCAAGCTCGGATTAATTTGAGCGCGGTTTAATCTCGGATTAATTTAAGCGGTGGTCTGGTTTTAATTAGGGGCGAGATAAGTAAATTTGTAGATTGAAGATTGAGAAGTGGTGAAGCTTACACCTTGGCTTTTATTTTGGGAGAAAAATAGAGAATCACCTTGAATGAGGGTGAGTCTCTGTGGAGACTGTATTGAAAGCGATCTCTCAAACAAAAGAGCCATTTGAGGGAGTTTGGTCTCGGCAATCAAGCGAGTCAACTGGGGGTTTCCAGGTCTTCTCTCTAAAAAACATTCTCCGTAGTTGTTTTCAAGATTTTAAAAGGTCTTTTCAAGAAGCTTGTATTGAATTCGTGTTTTATACGTTCAAATAAATTGTCAGTACAGTACAGTTTTATAGAGTATAAGTCAGTACAGAAAGTTTGTTATTGATCACTTGCATTTATTATCTTTTCCTACAGTTACGTTGAAAAGTGGCCATTGCTGCACTGATTACAGAACGCAAAGAATCACTTTTCCGTTCTAGTGCGGGAAAAATTTTTCTGCACTCCAGATTTGCAACATGGCAACGCAAAATACTTAGTAGGTTATATGGAGCAACAGTGCAGCAAAATCAAAATGAAGTTGGTAACAGTGACTGCTGTGGCTGCTATAGTGAGCAGAGGTGCAACGCGCTAATTATAGGTGCAACGCGCTCATTATTATTCATTATAATATATTATAACAAGTACAACGAGAACTTTAGGATTTTAGGATTAAGGTTTTTATCAATAATAAAATTACACAGATTTACATTTGATGGATTTCAGGCAATTTTACCCATAATTACCCACTTTTCATATTCAATGGTAACTGTAGGAAAAAACTTAATGTGAAATACGTGCGCAAAGTTCCTCTGCTGCACTCAAGAAACCATTCCGCCCTCGCCTACGGCTCGGGCGTAAACGTTTCTTTCGGTGCAGCAAACTGACACTTTGCGCACTAGTTGCACAAATAATATATTAAAATTGCTCTATAAGGTGGGCATGGAATATTCATTTATAAAGAGCTTTCAAATTTCACAGGAAATACGTATAATTTTGTGGATCTATGAAGCTCTACTGGAAGTATTGCCCATATATAACACCAAATATAATTCATTATTATCACAAATATTATAGTAATGTAATATTTCTAATTATTAATTGTGGATACAATTGGGAGGTACCGGGTTCGATTCCCGGGCTGTTGGCAACTAATTTTTGGATAGTAGTTCTCATCGAATTTCCATCTAGCTGTTAACCCTGTTGTAATGTCTGCAGTAGCAGAGGTCTTCGGGGTGATTTGCAGCATTTATTTAGGGTTTTCGTTAAATAATAGTTATATATAATAGCATTTGAATAAATGCATTCTCTATTTAATTCATCTATAACAATCACAAATCATATAAATATGATTGGGAAGGAACAACAGGCTGGTTCAAAACCATCCCGTTCCCAAATTTTGATAATGAAATATTTAAAAAAATTAAGATTAAGACTAAGTAATGAAACTGCTAGAAAGCTGCTCTTCAGGAAAAATGGAATGAAAACTAAGAAAAATAAGAAGAATTGGTGAGAAGAGAGGAAAATTGCAGTAAGAAAAAGTAGAAGAAAAGAGAGAAGTCAAAGCCGCAAGTTGATAATTAAAAATGTTACGTCTCCCAACAGCAATTATCGGCGAAAGGATTCTGCACCAAGAAGAAGAAGAAAAAACATAAGAAAAAAAGAGAAATTAAGAAGACATCTTCATTATCCACTCACTTCCTGTCTTAGGTCGTCCACGCCTTGAGTCTCGAGTAATTGCATGAAACTCGGGTTGGAAGAAAAATCAAAAGAGGGTGAAAAAGAAAAGCGGAAAAATAAAAAGGGGGAAAAAGAAGTTGAAATCGACAAGGCAAGCTTTTGAAAAACGATATCTGGCGCTTCGTTTCAGATTTAATTATCAAATTCTACTTATTCAGGGAATGAGATGTCAACCGGCCCCAAGATAATTATAACTTCCAAGAGAATTAAGTTTCAGGGGAGAAAAAACTGAAGAAGCAAGCAAAGAATGGAAGAAAATGAGAAGTATTCTAGAGTTTCTTCATTTGTGATGGAGTAATCCGAGTTTTACTGTTTGTAAGCGAGAACGAGAGAGAGAGAGAGAGAGAGTATAAAATCATTGCAGCCTCATTGGAATTAATGAGACAAATTTATTCATTTCGGATCTCCCGTCTCGAGAGAAAAACACCGACTTAATGAATAGAAAAACGGTGTCAACTTAATTGAAACATCTTGTTCAAGCTCGGATTAATTTGAGCGCGGTTTAATCTCGGATTAATTTAAGCGGTGGTCTGGTTTTAATTAGGGGCGAGATAAGTAAATTTGTAGATTGAAGATTGAGAAGTGGTGAAGCTTACACCTTGGCTTTTATTTTGGGAGAAAAATAGAGAATCACCTTGAATGAGGGTGAGTCTCTGTGGAGACTGTATTGAAAGCGATCTCTCAAACAAAAGAGCCATTTGAGGGAGTTTGGTCTCGGCAATCAAGCGAGTCAACTGGGGGTTTCCAGGTCTTCTCTCTAAAAAACATTCTCCGTAGTTGTTTTCAAGATTTTAAAAGGTCTTTTCAAGAAGCTTGTATTGAATTCGTGTTTTATACGTTCAAATAAATTGTCAGTACAGTACAGTTTTATAGAGTATAAGTCAGTACAGAAAGTTTGTTATTGATCACTTGCATTTATTATCTTTTCCTACAGTTACGTTGAAAAGTGGCCATTGCTGCACTGATTACAGAACGCAAAGAATCACTTTTCCGTTCTAGTGCGGGAAAAATTTTTCTG
>NC_052508.1:62779274-62806774 GCF_014356525.2 Nilaparvata lugens | reverse complement strand
GGATGTTAGGTAAGTTTTGAGAAACAAAACGACGAAAACGATGGAATCAGAAATAAGAACATGAGTATGAACCAAATAATAAAGATTCAATAGAAATCAGAAATAAGAATATGTATATGGATCAAATTATTAAGATTTAATAAATTCTTCCTTGAAAAATCAGTCAATCTCGAATAAAAACACAAAATAAATATATAAATATAAAGGAAAATGAAAATATCAGTACCCTTTTAGAAATATTTTATCACAACATGTTTCGGACATTTATGCCATTTTCAAAACTTGAATATGTTGTGATAAAATATTTCTAAAAGGGTACTGAGATTTTTATTTTTCTTTATATTCATATTACAAGTAGCCCTATACAGAAAAGAGAAGTATATAAAATTTGGTAATGAATATGTTAATGTCGGATAAAAACAGAGAAGAGTGATTTTGAATTCAGTAATGGATTTGTTAATTTTTATAGAAACACAAAAGAAAAATGAAAAATCAGGTAATGGATTTGTTAAAATTTATTTGATACTGTTAATTCGTTATTCGAACTAATCGATTGATTCTTTTTCAGGTAAGGATCCTACTCTATCAAAAAATATTGGAAAAATGTTATTACAGGTATGTTTACGATAGTTTGATAATTTATGTTTCAATATTTTCAGTTTTTAATTGGATTTACTACTTTCAATCCGATTGGCAATTTTATCACTTCTATTTTCATCATTGTCTTCTTCCCCATCTCTCATACCAGATAATTTATTTCTCCTTCCTTTTCTATCGTTCGTTCCTCCCATATCTTCATCCTTTTCTTATACCTAACATTCGTAATACCTCCTTCATGACAGTGCTGTTGCTCTGAATTCAATTCAACTTTATTCCAAATGTCGTTCAAACTCTTATCAAGACAATCCACTGACATTGGATCCAATCAGAAAAAGCTTTTTTTTTAAAAAGTGCACGCATTTTTCTCTGAGAACTGCTGCGTTTTTTCTCAAAACCTTCACATTATCCTCAAACAAAAAACGGTAGACTTGTATGAAAAACGTTCTTCTTCATTGGCAGGTGAAGACTGATGATGGAATAAAAATCACTTCTTTATCCTATATATATGAAGAAGATACAAGTACTTTAATGGCAATTGTATTTAAGACCTGTTTGTTGATTGGTACTGGCCGATAATGAGATCTAATCAATGATTCCGAACTAGTTCAAAGCGAGAGACAGCATCGGAAATGTTAAGACCTTATTAACGAACTTTTCTTCACCACAGAGGAGAGTAAGTTGTGATCACGACTAACTGACTTTTCTTTATTACATAAAAAACTGGGTTCACATCATGAAGAGCTGGACCGATATCGCAAAAAAATTGTAAATTGAAAGATGAAAAAATTGTATCAAATAAAAAATAGAGTACGTATGGAGTGATGGGAAGAAGTTGATCGGAGAATTCTCTCTTCGGTTGAGAAAAAATGTCGGCTGAAATGTGAAAAATCACAGATGGATGTGGGATGAAATCTATAAAAAAACTGTGGGAAGTTCCATGGAAGTATTGAAAGCTGAGACAATTATAGACAATTTTATGAAGATTCATATTTTGAAGAATCCCATCACATACTACTTGGTTTCAATCTCTATTTCAATTAATTAATAAGAAAACAATTTCTTAGAACCCTTCTTTCAAAAATAGAACACAACTAGTTTTAGCTTTTGAGCCATTTTCAGGTTTTTTTTTCAAAATTAACAATTATTTCTAATAAAAAATAATGCCAAATAATCTTCATTATTAGGTTTGAATCTATTCTATTTTAGCAAATAGAATATGAATGTATGATAGTATCAAGCCAAGATCTGCTAAACGAAGATATAATAATGTTTAGTTTATTCCTGTCCTTGAGTAGTTCCTTACAAATGTCACGAGATAACATAGAAAACGAAATGATATTCCATTCTGTTTAATTTTTTTCATTAATTACCAATAATACAAAATAATCATAAATTATACTTACAAATTGACAAAAGAATAAGTCAGATGGAGAAGGAAAATGGAGAATTAGAGTGAAGAGGAAATGAGGAAGGAATCAACAAGAGAGGAAATCAATTAAAAATCAAAGAAAACTTTCTCTAGATATTCTTAAAATTTAGGTCACAATAAATAGGTTACCAGGTGACAAGCTTCCAACAATATCCACTTTATTAAATACGCTCCACACCCATTAATTCACGGCAAGGGTAGCTTATCATCATCATCCCCGAAATTAATTTACAACTGTTAAAGGGTTGTTTAGAATCCTCCCCCAATTCACAGGAGGTGTTAAAGTGGTGGAGCCGCTAAATAAATTAAACACCACATGATGCTCCAGCTTTGAATGCTTTTCCAAAGAGAGATGATGAGCTGTACATGCGAGATGAAATGGGCGGTATGGATGAGTGAGGAGGAGAGGAAGGGGTTGGAGGGGGGGTGGAGAGAGATTAGGAGTGTTTGAATCCTCCCTGATTGCCGGGGTGAGCAATTAATCCAAACAGATTCCCCTTAACTTCCTCTCTCGAGCTCAATGAACGCCCTCTGTTTTAAACAAGAGGAAACTCAGATTTTAATTGCCCACAAAAGCCGAGTCTCTCTCATCACACGCTGCTTTCCCTCTCGCTTGCACTCCAACACCCGCTTTCCACTCTGTTTCTCATTCCTGTTGACATTTGCATACCCTACTCCTCCTCCTCCTCCCCACCACCACCTCCTCTCACTTAATACCTCGTCATTCACTTCCTCATTACATGACACTGAATCTAATCTCTTTCAAGCGCTTAGAACAATGAGTAGGCCCGCTGTTAATTTGTAGCATCACTGTCTGTCATAGTGTAGCCCCTGTGATTATATCTCGTTTAAACTGATCCAATTGCTACCGGACGTGTTTCAAGGTCACTGGGGTCACGACAATTATTTAGAAGGACTTGTTTTTGATCTATTATCAAATCGAGACAAATGTGTTATTACCCAATAATTTCACAATCAATATACAAATTCTATAATATCATTATCATTACAAATGTAATAAGTTGGGAGGCCAGGGACTTTGTTAGCACCCTATTTTGTAACAAAGAAAAAGTATATAATAGCCTAATTGGTTTTATAATCTCTTCTTAACTATAAACTTGTTCAAATTATTTGAATCCACGGTTGGGAGCTTTGGATGGATTCGTTCACGCAAATGCCCAGATTATCATCATAAACTAATTGTCACCTATTCTAGCAGCTAGCAACTACAAGTCAGGAACTTCAATGAAAAATACTAATAAAATTTAACTTCAGGTTTATTGAACTCTAAGTAAATAGAACGAATTAATAAATGTCAGGTAACATGTCGAATTTTCAAACAGAACAAAGTTATTCAGCAATCGATTCAGGTCAAGAAGACATAGGCCTACTCAATTTTTTATCTATACATTTTGGGAACCTGCTAACTTGCTGCATTTGAATTTGGGCCTCGGTCATTCTACGAAACTAAATTTTGAGCTTAATAAGAAAAACAACAAAAGTTCGGCACTCACCATTTTAACACTATTCAAACTTGGACTCTTCAGAAACACTCACATACGCTTTAATAAAACTCACTATAACTTACTTGAACTCACACGCACAAATAATTTTCTGATTCTACTCCTACTAACTATATAAAATTTGGTTTCCTATTCAACTAGATGAAAATTACTGATAGCTGGAAACTTAACAATTTGTCCCTCTGAATGGGAAATGGGCCCAATCAGAGGACCGAGGCTCGCAACCGTTACATGTTTTCCGTTCACGTCTCAATACCAACTGTGGTCTTTTCACTGAAAATTATTCCCCCTCCACGGCGGAAAAGCCAAAGCTGCAAAAAGGTCAATGCTCGTACATTTTCAAATACAGTGGCTTTTCGACATGAAATTGAAACTGCACTTGGAAAATGCACGAAAATTGCTTTAATTTTGACAACTAAGCAACAAGTTAGCAAGTTGACAGAGTCAATTCTCACACTAAAAACGCAGGGTTCAACAAACAGTAAAATCAAAGTTCATTTCAGTTCAAAAACCTGAAAAACAATATAAGATACACAAAAACAACTACAATAATACCCACTCAATATCACACTATTACACAAATATATGATTACATATCGGTATGAATGACTGTATTTCTAAACTAAATTACTAAAACTATGACTGATTCACAAAACTGTTTCTTATTAGTCAATAACCACTTGTGATTCCGATAATTGACACTACTGATAACTGAAACTATGGCTCTGAAGCCCCTCTTAGAAAAGCAAGCGTGATCTCTAGGAGGGAGAATTATTGATTAATCTTATTGATTAATCATTATTATCATTATGATAAACATTCTTGAAGACTATATGAAAATTCGTTACATAGAATATAATTATTTCGTTACTGAAGGATCGTTTTCCAATACTGTCCATTATATTTACCTAACCTAACCTAACCGAACCTAAACTGTCCATTATACTAACATAACTTAACAGCCAGAAACACCAATTAATAGCATCAATGCTTCCCATTTTACCAATGCTATCGGTTTATACTTATTCGCCCTATACATCTCCTCACTATTCTCTTTGGTGAACTGAGAACTCATTCTAAGATCATCCCCAACTCATTCCTGAAATATTTTCGAAACATTCTTACAACTCATTCTTAAACTTAGGCTGTACAAAGGCTAAAAATAAACGTTCTACTGGTTATATTTTTCAAAGTTTTTCTTTTTGTATAATACCAAGCTATCAAAATGAAAATTTTTTCTAAGGTAAACATTTTTCTCCGATCATTACTTTTTGAGATATGAGCGCCTAAAGTTTAAATTTTCGGGACAGAACATTTCAAATTCGCTAAGAGATAAATCCATGAGATCTAGAGGATAGATTCTTCATGGTATTGTTGAAATAGTTAAACAAAAAGTTTCTGAAAATATCAATTTTTGAGAAATTTATTCAATTTACTGAAAATGACCAAAAATAGTTTTTAGTTGAGTTATAGTTACAACTTAATTGCACCTTGATATTGTCAAAGTAGACAGAGAATAAGTAAGACAACGATAGTATGAGCATATAATAAAATATCTATAGATATTCATATGAACCCCTTAGAAAACATATTCATCTTTAAATTTGCAATTTAAAATATTTTTTTAATATAAAGGTTTAGAAAAACCGAAGGATTTAAGTTATCTAAACTATTATTAACCTTCAAAGTTGAAAATATTCATTAGGTTAAAGCCTAAAATTAGTTTAATAGGAAGAAGTTGTGATTCATTCATTCATTTATTTATTGAAATGAAACATAATCATAATATATTATAGAATCTATAATTTATTATGACATTTGAGGAAAAACTGCGCTGAGCCTGTACTATTTTTCTCCAAAAATTTTGATGAAATGTTAATGTTGTTCAATAGTTAAGGTTATGTAATCACACACTGAATAAAAAATACTAAGAAATTGTCAAAAACCACAGATTTATTGATACTTAGAAAGACCGGTTTCAGTTATTACACCATTGTCAATCTCTGATAAACTAAAACTAAATACAAGAGCAGCAGAATTTATACCAGTAGGCGAGTACTGCTATTGGTCAAGGGCATGAACGCCTGCCATTGGCCCAGCTAGACAGTCTCCTTCCATATTATCAGAGATTGACAATGGTGTAATAACCGAAACCGGTCTTTTTAAGTATCAATAAATCTGTGGTTTTTGACAATTTCTTAGTCTTTTTCATTCAATATTAATAATTACCACAATATCAACTTCTCAACTACACAAAAAGTAATCACATACTCTTCGTCACTTGATTCTTGGCTCAGGAATAATGATTTGAAAATTTCGAATTTTGAAGGTTGATTTTATACTTTAAATGAATCACAGAATGTATCACAATAAATTAGAAGCTTGAGAAATATTGCACTTATTTGAAAAATTAATACATATGATAATTCATTCAATATTGATTGTTGTTCCAGTGATATGAGTTTGAGTATAATTTCAAGTACAATATTCAATAACTCAACTCGATTATTCATAATAACTGTAACTTATTATAATAATAATTTTCTGCGGTTGCGGTCCTCATTAAAGTCCCTCTTCTAAAAATCCTGAAAACTGGGATGGACCAGTTCTATTCTCACCCCTCCAATATTGTTGATTAGAATTGTACAAAATTATCAAAAATATCTTAGACTATTTCATTCATATGAGCTTATTTCCTCAGATTAAGACAAGAGCTAAATCCTGTATCAGGCTATAAATCCAGCCAGAATAATATTGTCTAGAAGACCGAGTAGAGACGACAGATTATTTAGTGCTCTGTACTGCTTGTGCCAAGTTTCTCCACGGTGTAGATTGACTGCCACAGAAAGAGAGAAAAATAATAGGAGAAAATAAGATAGACAGAGAAGGAAGATTGAATGAGACGTGAGAGTGAATGAGAAAGGGAAGATATTTA
This sequence comes from Nilaparvata lugens, assembly GCF_014356525.2. Classification (NCBI taxonomy): domain Eukaryota; kingdom Metazoa; phylum Arthropoda; class Insecta; order Hemiptera; family Delphacidae; genus Nilaparvata; species Nilaparvata lugens. Next base: position 62,800,287 of record NC_052508.1, on the reverse strand, counting down.
TGTCAGTGGGATGTATAGAGGATTAATAATTGAGAGGATGAATGGTGTGACGAAGGGAGAGGAATAGAGGGAAAGAGAATTGATAATGAGATAGCGAAGGAGAGAGAATTGATTGATTGATAGAGTACTTTATTTATGTAGATTACATTATATACTTGCCTATACACTCATATAAAATAGCTTACAATACAGAAAAATTATAGATGAATTTACATAATATAGACTAAGAAAATAATTATTGAACTGTATATGTTACGAAAAAAGCAATTTGTAATAACTAAAGATAATATTGTTATGCATCTACATAAATTGGCGGAGCTTTGGACAGCACCAACTCTCTACCAAAATGGGAGAATGGGAGAGTAAAACAGATGGAAATGAAGAGGGAATGGGGAGAGATTAAATTTTTTTAGATTTATTCATTCAAGTTACAATAAAATTCATCCTTATAAACTAATCCGCAATGAGTTAATATTATAGATAACCAGCATTTTACACCATTTGATAACTACAAATCGAATGAAGAATAATCATTGAACGATATATAAATAATGAAGTTTGCCATAGTATAAGATCGTGTTGTACTTGAATAAATCGCATAAATTCGAAACCATAACCGTTCATTTCTTGATAACGATATTCAGACACTGATAGTGAGAAAGAAAGGGAGAAAGCGAGAGAGAGAATAGGAGCAAGGGGATGAACAACAACATGGAAGATATTATGTGAAAATTATACATTTAATTATGATTTACTACAGTTTTAATGCTTGTGCCCTCTTGACTGTTATCTTCAACATACACCATTTCGTTGTACAGTTCGCGAGTTTTATGTAGGGTATCTACATTGTTGATCTGTGCTGTAATAAGTCAAGAGAGACTGCCGAGAGAAAAAGAAGCGAACAAATAGCAAGCGAAGAGTGTGATGGTGAAAATGGCTGGAAAACTCTGAGGACAGAGGAAAATTGAGAGAGAAAAGTCAAATTAATCGTCTTAGCAATTGTTGTGTTTTGTACGCTATCAATGATCAAGATGTGCAGCGCTTTTAACACACTCGATACAAAGAGAGAAGAGGTTGGAGAAGGAGTAGGAGAAGGAGAAGGAGGAGGAGATAGAAAGGACGACGAAGGACGCCAGACGTCCTTCCAGGCTCCTCTTCATTTATTTTCCCTCTCCCTCCTCTTAAGAAGCCCTTCGAGCCCTTTAAAACCTTCAATGACGCTTTTCCAAAGAACGGCCAACCACCATACAGAACACTTTGTTTTTCTAAGGTCTGAAAAGATCAACTTGAGCTCTGCTAATACAGATTGTACAGTATTAAGACTGTTAACACTTGAAAGTTGAATTAATATTCAATTATATTTTGTTATAACTCAAAATCTACTAACCAAGCAAAACTTTGGTGGAATTTTATTTATTTGAACTGTCAGCTCTCCTCTTAAATAACACCTACCCTCACCATCCAACCAATGCTGCCAGTTTCAAGTGAATCTCATTGCAATCTCAATCAAATTAGTAGCTTATTGTTTTCAGAATTATGAAGTTGTTCGGATACAAAATAATAATTAAGGAATCTTTTCTCCATGATACATTCTAGATTAAGTAACATGGAAAAACTTGTAATTCAGAGGTATACTTATGAAATTTCCTCACCGATATGACTGATCACATCCACTCGATATAACTTCTCTGTAGAAATAGAAAGAAAAATGAAAATCTTAGAAACCATTTTGAAATATTTAATCACAACATGTTTCTGACATTGATGCCATTTTCAAGTCTTGAAAATGGCATCAAGTCTTGAAAATGGTATCAAGTCTTCAAAATGGCATCAAGTCTTGAAAATGGCATCAAGTCTTGAAAATGGTATCAATGTCCGAAACATGTTGTGATTAAATATTTCAAAAAGGTTACTAAGATTTTCATTTTTCTTTCTATTTCTATAAAAGTAGCCCTTTACAGAAAAGAGAAAAACTTCTCTGTAGTTTCAGGAGGAAAGAGAGGGAAAAGTAAAAGAAAATGAAATGAAGAAGAACAAGCATCAGAAGCCGATCATCATTAATTGGGTAGGAAGGAGTGGGGTTTTGTAATAATTGAAAGTCGATAGGAAAAAAGTCGATAATCGAAGCTGACCGTACGCCGGGATTTTGTGATAATTGCAAGTCGATAGGAAAAAGTCGATAATCGAAGCTAACCGTATGAAGAGTGCCAGTGGCCGGTTTTAAACGCGGCAAAACAGATTTTAACTGAAGAAACGATGGTCAGTCTGGATTAATCCATAATTCATTTACTAAGGAATGACCGCCAAGATTTACTGGAAGGCTTAGAACAATGGACACTGGTCAGATGGCTGGCTACTTATGGACCTCTTTTCGTATTTTCTCGTGTTCTTCTCACCTCTCATTCTCTCTCCTTTACTCTCCATTCGTCTTTCTTCCCTACTTTTACTCTCTTTCTTACACTTTCTCTCCCACAATCACACTCTCTCTTTTGAGTATTATCATGCTCTCTCTCTTCCTTTCTAGTTTTGCTCTCGTTTTCATATTTTCCTCCCTCTCACAATTCTTCTTCTCATTTATTTCCTGGGAAATATTTTACTTTCATGAATCTTCATAACAATTCACTTTTTAGTGGATTTCATCTCCCTTTTTTCTCTCTTCTCTCTTCTCTCTTCTCTTTTCTCAATTTTATGATTATATGATACAGATTAATTTATTAGAATATTTGTTTCTTTATGGTGAAGCAATCTATTACCTATTAATAATAAAACTCATATAAATCATTTTCTGTTATTTCCTACAATGAATTCTAATCTATTCTAGAAACCTAGAATGCATTCATTCTAAGATAAATTATCATTATAAATCTAATTAAATATAAATGTATATATCTTGGTTTAAGTGCAGTAGCATATACTTATATTTATTTTTTGTAAAGCTTTTTTGTATTTTGTTTTTGGCAAATAGAATCTGTTGATATCATCGCAGTTCGCATTTCCATTCCAACAAAATTGAAAAATCAACAACCCATTCATTCGCAAATAGATCATCACGTCCTCAATTGAATCTGATATTAATATCCAGTTGATATTCTCATTCAAATCTGCACCATCTTGGAGGAAATCACTATTGTTCATTAAGTTAAACAAGCGCGGTATGAGATTGTTTCCTTAAGCAGGAGGGATCTTTTAATTACTGGGGTGACCGCAGCGCTCTGAAAAGAGTAAATTGTTTTTCCGGGTTAATGAGGGTGGTTTTTAGTTGATAAGGGTTGCTAGAGGGTGGAAAGTGTTATGTTTTAGACAAACTTTTCAGAAAAGGCGAGGAGACGTTTTAATAAAAATGAATATTAATTCCGCGAAGGGTTGAGGGTGTCTTTGTTGATAGAGGGTGCGATCCCGTCGGGGGATGAAAAACTGTCCTGGGGGGAAACTGGCTAATTGCCGTAATTAAAAAAATAACCAGTGTCACAGCGAAAGCATCCCTTAAGAGTTTTCACAAGACGGAAATCTTTTTTTTAATTCCGAAGTCATTTTGTGATGCAAATGGAATTACTCAGCAAACAGTAGGGTGAGTTTTCCAGTTTTCCAGTGACCTCGTCTCATTTTCCACCCCTGTTTTAAACACTTTAATTAACCTGATTATTGAAGAAAACCAGCTTCTCCGCAGTTATGAGGTTTCCCGACTGCCGGAAAAACTTTGGATGAAAATCTTTTTGCAGAAATTATTCTCTCATTTTCAGCTTGTCGTCAACTACTGTGATTTATGTCCCTCATTTTTCATGTTTATACAAACAATTGTGATGCGTTTTCACAAATTATTGAATTGGGTATTGAATTCACATTTGTATGGATCTCCCCACTACTGTATATATTACAGAAATGATGTTATAGAAATAGTGAAAGGAGGAGAAGAATAGATGATCTTTCTCACTATATCCTTCTTCAAGTATCTTTCATTCTTGGGGTTTCAAAAATGCGGTTGCTAAATTAGAAAAAGGACTGGGATAAGGAGAAGAAGAAGAAGAAGAAGAAGAAGAAGAAGAAGAAGAAGAAGAGAAGAAAAAGAAGGAGAAGAAGAAGAAAAGGACAGAGTAGAAGAAAAATTTGGAACAGAGAATGTCACATGTGTTCAAACTACTTGGTTGCCAGTCAGTGTTATTTCGACTTTGGTGTTCCCTTTTAATTTCTCCTTCGTTTCTTGTTCTTGTTCCGTTGCGCTATTTTAATTCACCACACTTTAATTAATTTATAGCCACCCGCAGAACTCCAAACGATATGAAACCTATATAGTTATAGATGTTGTTTAGTTATACATGGAATATCTATAATCATAGTCGCCATTGCAATGAGACCAGATTAACTAACAAAAAGTCCCCCATTCAAATTTCACAAAGACGATTCCGAAAATCTATTTTTAAATTGTGCTTTTCGCTTTCATTGAGTTCGAGGATGAGGAAGTTGAAATTAGTGAGCGTGAAAATAATCAGGACAGTTGAAAAACACAAAATTTCAAAGGAGCTGATTGAAGTTTTAATGCACTAATAAATTTTGTGAAAAAATATTGGACCGGATTCTGCGTTTGAAATTGGTGTCGTTCTGGTCTTCCAACGGTTTTTGATGAGGTTTCATCGAATAATTCCACTTTCATTACAATTTTGATGAAGGCAGCTTCCAGCTATCATTTTCATGGATAGATTTTTAAATTTTACTGATAGAATTAAATAGAGAATGCATTTATTCAAATGCTAATCAATATATAATTATTATTTAACGGAAATTTAGGATTTTCGTTTGATAATAATTTTAAATTTTGTCACATTCAATTGGTTCTATTGAGATTTTCAAGATTTTTAAGAAATCAAAGTAATTCCTCATAGTTGTCCAACTTGGAACAACAACTATACAACGAAGCGACTGGCGGAGAATAGAAGAGAGTGGAGGGCTGCTGCCATATAGAAGGACCTGCTTACGAGCAGAAAACTACAGACAGACAGTCCAACTTGGATGATAGATTAGCTGATATTTTCTTCTTGAATTGATTATTTATTTTGTCTAATATTCAGAGCTCACTCAACAACAAAAATTCTTGAGATAATTATGGATGATTACGATAATTAATAATAATATCAAGTTTGTCTAGACATCCAAAAATAGATTTGGATGAAATTAATAATTAGGTTTGTGTCTGTGGTGTTATGGAACAATATTCATATTAATTGAACAAGAAAAACAAACATTAAGAACTGTCAAAAATGTTATTTCTAGCTGTTGGAGAGAGAAATTCTCTGTTTGAAGTTTCGAAGAGCAGCAGAATTTCTGCTTATTAATAATTATAATTTCATCTTCTCCTCATTCCAACTTTTCTTTTTCTCCTTCTTATTTCTCTTCCTTTTCTTCTTCTTCTTCTTCTTCTTCTTCTTCTTCTTCTCCTTTTTCATTTTCTTATTTTATTTTTCTCCTTCTTCTCCTACTTCTTTTTTCTCTTCTCCCTCTCCTTCTTCTCCCATTACACCTCTTTCTTTTTCATCTTCTTCTTTATCGTTTTCATTTCTTTTCAGTCGCTTCTACATTATTATTATTAATAAGTCAACTCGGCTTTAAAATGCACTCAGTCATCTTTACCCCTCTCGCCTTAATTAGTAGTGTGTATATTCATTTCACTTTCACCTAATTAAACATAGAAATGTGTGAACGAAATATTAATGATTCATCAAAAATAGCGGCGGGGATTTTCTTGGAGCTAGCAGCTAATTAAGAACGATGTTATACTGGCAAGAAATATGATATTCAAAACAGAGTAATAAATTCTCCTTATTTTTGTAGTAGGGTAGCCCCCAGTTCTAAGTGTGCGATGAATACTGTAGAGAAAGTTTGTGAAATACCATGTAAATCCGAAAAAGTTATTCTGATCATCTCAAAGATTAATCAATAGTCAGTCCTGACCAAGGTCAAATTACGAGTAAATCTAGTCTTTCCTGCCGAAAATACTTCTAATAACTAAGCCGAAATTATTGCCACTGCATAATAATTATTACAGAAATAACAAATCTTAGGTGGGGGAAAAATTATTTTTGTAAAAAATCCGTTCCATCGGTAGTTTTTTTTTTTTGTAAGAACCATGACCAACCTCAAGAGTGATTATTTTTCAGGTTAATTCACAATAATTATCATCAAAAATGATTTTTTAGTTCATTTTTGTGTGAGAAATGTCAATCAAAGAGCAAGGAGGACAAGGTGTAACCTGGAATAAAATCTCTCTAGCCTTGCCAAGAACTGTTCTGTATTGCTTTTGCATAATGTTTGAAATTATGTTATTATAATTTTTGGATTGTGTATTATTCAGAATGAATCATGATTATGGAAATATAGTTACAGTTTACACATTATCTTGCAAACAATTTGAATAATAATTTTCAAGCAATTGTGTTTTTGTGCAATGAACGTGAACCTGAAGTTGAAGAATATTAATAAGTAGTGTCACGGCATATTTTCCAATAAAAATAGAAACAGCCTAAATCAAATGAATCTCTGAGCTCATTATCTCCTATTTCCGATAACAGAGAGCACTCCTTCCATACAGCTGATAGATTGATCGGCCGAAAACAAAAATATTTTACAGATGATAATATTTTCCAAAATTATTAAAAAGTTGAAGTAATTCGAAATAAAATAACATATCAAATTCCATTGATCACCTATCCTATTTCCTCCCTTAATTTGGCAATTGAGTGTGACGTCACATCTCGGAAGTGCGGTGAAGAAAAATCCTATCGTTTTGTGAGGTATGTGTCGGATCGTGCCGTATGATGATGTGCTGAGGACTGAACGTGCTTCATATGTGAAGGAGAGATAACACATATATGTCTTTGTAGTATCGTGTCGACCGGTTTTATGAGGACTATATAATTATATCGGTGAGTTGATCGATAATATATATATTGCCAAATTTTCCTGCATATTCCATCATCATCACATGTCTTACCTCAGGCCTATTAATACTATTAATTGATTGAGTTATTCGGAGCAATTATGAGATATAATGAACCATTTAGAATATAAAAATATGGAAACAGTTTCAATTTATTCAAATGAAAATAGGCCGAAGTAGTAGTGGATATTTCAAAATTGGGATTTCAAGATTATAAACCCCAATAGTTGAAATAGTTAAGTAATTGAGTAGAAATAATAAGGTATTTGTAGAATTGAATAAAATTCTACTTTCTGTAGATCACCTATCTATTAGGAAATTGTGACATATCGGTTTATACATTATTATCAATCTCTAGTATACTAGAGAAAGTCTCAAAAAAACTTAATTATGATTATGATTAGATTGAAGATTGATTATGGTTTAGCAACTTAATTAAGTATCAAAATTTTTAAAAATATTTGTGTCAGTGACGATTTTAACTTGTTTTACTCAAAATTTGATGATTCCTTTATATTAAAGTATGCACTGTAAACACTATGTAAGAACTATGTATTCGGGAAACACTGTGAATATACTTTTCCTACAGTTACGTTGAAAAGTGGCCATTGCTGCACTGATTACAGAACGCAAAGAATCACTTTTCCGCTCTAGTGCGGGAAAAATTTTTCTGCACTCCAGATTTGCAACATGGCAACGCAAAATACTTAGTAGGTTATATGGAGCAACAGTGCAGCAAAATCAAAATGAAGTTGGTAACAGTGACTGCTGTGGCTGCTATAGTGAGCAGAGGTGCAACGAAGCACAACGCGCTAATTATTATTCATTATATATTATAACCAACGACAACGAGGACTTTAGGATTTTAGGATTAAGGTTTTTATCAATAATAAAATTACACAGAAAAACATTTGATGCATTTCAGGCAATTTTACCCATAATTACCCACTTTTCATATTCAATGGTAACTGTAGGAAAAACTTAATGTGAAATACGTGCGCAAAGTTCTTCTGCTGCACTCAAGAAACCATTCCGCCCTCGCCTACGGCTCGGGCGTAAACGTTTCTTTCGGTGCAGCAAACTGTCACTTTGCGCACTAGTTGCACAAATAACTATTCTCGTACTCTTTATTATACAAATATTCCATTTATGGTAACCTGAAGAAGGCTCATATAGGCCTGTTGGAAGGCTTGAGTTTCAATACTGATCAGCAAGCAGTTGTCTTCAAAGCAGAATCCTTTATAACAGAAAGCTAACCGAGAATAGATAGTGTGATAAAGAAGACATAAATAAGTGAGAGGTGAAATCTGAGAAGGCGTCTACTATCCCATCTGCTCTATTTTCATTTGTTTCTTCTTCTCCTTCTCCTCATCCTCGTCCTACTCCACCATTTCCTCCTTTTGCTTTCGTTTTTCTTCTCACTCCAAGATTCCTTTCCAGTGGTGATTTCAAATGTGGTTGCAGGCTACGTAGAAAAACCATGTAGAGGAGGAAGTTGGAGGAGGCAATAGAGAAGAAGGAGAAGAAAAGAAGAAGAAGAAGAAGAAGAAGAAGAAGAAGAAGAAGAAGAAGTAGAAGTAGAAGGAGAAGGAGATTATATTATAATAAAAATAAATTAATATAAATTTAAATAAGAAGAAGAAGAAGAAGAAGAAGAAGAAGAGAAGAAGAAGAAGAAGAAGAAGAAGAAGAAGATGATGAAGAAGGAGAAGAGGAGGAAGAAGAGGAAGAAAAAAAATAAAAAGAAGAAGAAGAAGAAGAGAAGAAGAAGAAGAAGAAGAAGAAGAAGAAGAAGAAGAAGAAGAAGTTGAAGGAGAAATAGACGTCCCGACGCCTCCGGAAGAAGGCAATTAACGCCGACGCTTTCCTTAATTAAGCGTCGTTCTGTGGGTGGTGCAATGGGTGGGAGGAGGAGGGAAACGGTATGCTCACAGTTTGGCTTCTCCTTTTTCTTTCTCCCTTTTCCTCTTCTCTTTCCTTCCTCCACTAATACAAACAAATCCAGATACAAACAATGAGTGAGAAAGAGTAAAACACAGCAGGGAGAAAATATTGGGATAGAGGTAGATAGAGAAAAACAAGGAGGTCATGAGGAAGAGCTTGTAAGAGAGACTTATAGGCCTGCTCTTAATATTGAGTGACGAAGCAAGAAGAGAAGGAGATTTGCTTCTCTTCCCCCCCTCTACCACATCGGGGGTGGCTTTTAATTGACTTCCTCTGCCACAAACACCCCCTATGTAGAGTTAGGGGGGAAAAGGGGTTGTTAACAGAGGATGTGCTTTTAAGTAAATGAGACAACATGAGGATCACATCTATTTTGCCTCTTACTTACTTGGTAAGTCCTCTTCTAAGCTAACGATGATGTGGTGTCTTTGACAGTACTGTATTGTCTTACAGTATCACAAATTTATCATCCACTTGATTCATAATGAATTAAATAGTGCTGTATTATAATATCAATAACTTAATTAGGATTGCTATAGTGTGGTCCACCTTATAATGGCAGTGGATGAAGATAGAAGAATAGAGATGCCGATTCTCTGCATTAATTAATTATATTTCTACACTGACAAAAACATCATTGTCATCGTTGTGGACCTAGAAAAGGATATTACCACCGGCTTTGTCAAATGATAGACAAGGATAACAAAACCAAAGTTGATCAAATACTGTCATTATAACGTGGACCCCACTATATTATCTATATGGTTGCTCGTTTCATCAAGTATCCATTATTGTTCCTTTTTCATACTAATTGTTTAATTAAAGACATATATTAATATTATCAAACAAAAATCCCAATCAAATGCTTTAAATAACCCCGAAGACTCCTGCTACGGCAAATATTGACAACAGGGTAAACAGCTAGATGGAAATTCGATGAGCGCTTCAGTACAAAAATTATTTGTCAGCCCGGGAACATATCTTTCCAGAAGTCTTTTAATTAACGAATTATTGTAAAAGTTAAGCTTAGTCAATGCTAGTATGAAGGTTATTCACTAGCCTTACAGAATCCTTCACTTAAAATTTAGCAGTACATTCCTGGTCTAGTAGTACAGTATAGTATAATCCAGTACAATGTAAAGTAGTTTGATATTAGTAGTAGATTATAAATACAGAGCTTGTAAGAGAACCTTATAGAAGACCTTTAGCTATTCAATAAACTGTACACTAGACAGTTCGATTTTCTACTCCCATTCATTATATCTCTTACCTGTGGTAACTAAACTGATATTAATCAAAATCACAAGCAAAATGAGACAGAACAAGAGCTTTAAGGTTCAATCGTTAATTGAATGAATAAATCATTCTCTGAGACTCTTAGGTGAGACTTAGCACAAAAGACAGACAGATAGAGGGTGATAGAGAGAGAAAGAGATAGATAGATAGATAGATGGATAGATTTTATATTTCAATATTGTTACTAGGCTTGTCGCCTATGGTAACATGATTACAAAAGAGAGAGAGAGAGAGAGAGAGAGAGAGAGAGCTCGAAACAGTCACGAATGAAATGAGCTACCTGTGGACTGAAAGATTTGTTGAAAACGAGAAAGATGATAGAGTGGGGAAAGATGAAGAGTTGAGAATTGTTAGAAAAGGAAATAACTAGCAATGATCTTCTACAAAAGATGAAGAGAAAGAGTGAAGAGTGTGACAGAGAAAAATAGCTTGACTGGAAAAATATGTTGAGAAGGGGAAATATGATAGAGTGAGAAACAGATGAAGAGTTGAGAATTGCAAGAAAATGAGAGAAAAAACAATGATCTTGAAAAGGTAGAATAAATGAGACTTGAATTTGAGACGTACGTGGAGAGAAGGAGAGAAACATGAAGAGTGAGGAACGTGTGAGGGAAAAAGAGATACAGAGAGAAAGATAGTGTCTGAGAGACAGCAAGAAAGAGGAGGGAGTGAGAAAGAAGAATATCGAAGCATTGACAACATTGAAGATTTGAGACGTTCATGGAGAGAAGGAGAGAGGAATATATGATAAGAAAGAAAAACAAAGAGAGATAGATAGTGACTGATAGTCAGCAAGAAAGAGGAGGGAGTGAGAAAGAAGAATATCGAAGCATTGACAACATTGAAGATTTGAGACGTTCATGAAGAGAAGGAGAGAGGAATATATGATAAGAAAGAAAAACAAAGAGAGATAGATAGTGACTGATAGTCAGCAAGGAAGAGGAGGGAGTGAGAAAGTAGAATATCGAAGCATTGAAAACATTGAAGATTTGAGACGTTCGTGGAGTGAAAGAGGGAAAATTGAACTGAGAGGAATATATGAGAGAAACAAAGAGGGAAAGATAATGACTGAGAGACAACAAGAAAGAGGAGGGAGTGAGGAAGAAGAATATCGAAACATTAAACACAACGATAATGATACTTCTCAGTGAGACAGTCAGAGAAAGATAGAAACACCAAGTAGAGGACTGGAGGAGCAAGAAGTGAAGTATCTATAAATTTCAAGAAGTGACGAAGAGGGTGTGAGGGAGTGAGGGGGAGAGGGTGTGAGAGACAGCGTTGCAAACAATGCCGGTTTGTGTGAATTGAACAATTATTTATGAAGTGAAAATCAATCAATTAATGTCGGTCGATCGGGTCCCGACACTTTATTTCTCACACAAATAAATTTATCGATACGATCTCGGTACAGTTGATCGTTTAAACTGGTTGAGATTCACTTCATACTGTCAACATAGATTGAATGGGGAGCATCGGTGTTGTCCATAAGAAACACTGACAGCTCATACTGATTGTGGTGTAGCGTGAGATTGACTTAAGACTGTCAGTATTGTTTGGATGAGAATCATGGTTGTTGTTTATGAGGAACTCTGACAGTATGAAGTGAATTTGAACATGGAAATACGTTCGTTTAAGCTAAGGTGGGGCTGAACAATAGGAGTTGCGAAAGGTTACATCAATTATAATTCACGTCGTTACAGTGTGAACTGTGAATGTTTGCAGTGGTAGTTGTGAGGTGTCCTGATGGTCATGGGTTCGATTCAGGGCTAGGTCTGGCATTTTTTATCCAATCCAGAAATTTTTGTCACATCAAACTTCTCCTCAAATGATGGAGTGGACGTTCGTCGTAACAACAAATGTACATGCTCATGTATTTGTAAATTATGTGTGAGAGATACTCACAAGTTAGATACAACGGCTAGGGGCAGTATGCCCTAGATCAGCTCAAACGGTGATAAATCAGCGTTTAGTTTGGGAATCCAACACATTATAACAATTGCTTAATTTAAACCTAGATTAAAAGCGCTAAACGTCAAATTCAAATTCAAATTCTTTATTTGCCATAATACAATACAATTTTTTCAAAACAACAACACAATTAAAAAATTAATTTAAACATTAACATGAAATAAATAATAATTCTTCTCAAAATTAGCTTATAGGCGTTGCCAGCAAAACCAGAGGTTTGTGTGCTGCTACGAGTATCAATCTTAGAAATCTTAACTTACAAAATTAATAAACCATTTAATCGATATATCAATATTGAAAAAAAAAAATGAAAATAAATAATAAACAAAAGGAGTGCTTTATTACAGAGATGGCTATAGGAAAAAACACCTGAATTAAAACTAAAAATCTATATGGAGGTGACAAAAGATGAGGAGATCAATTATGAAAGAGGTGAGATACATCAACAGATCTTATCCATTCAACTATATTTCTTATGGATGACTTAGTTATATGTTTTACTAGAAAGTGTTGAGGTACCAAGTTAATAAGTTTATTGCTGATGTCTTGTCTTCGGCAAACAGTTAAGTCAGTTCTATTTATAATATAGTTCGTATGCGCTCGGAAGTTGTATGACATCATGTATGGTTTAAATATATTTTTACATTTATTCAAGTACAGTAGTAAACGTAGTTGGAGTCTCAGTTTTATATTTGCTATAGTTGCTACAGTCTGATAAACGGTGATAAATCAGCTTTTAGTTCAAACTAGGAATCTAACACATAATAATAACTGCCCAATGTAAACCTAGACTATAAGCACTAAACGTAGTTGGAGTCTCAAATTTATATTTGATATAGTTGCTACAGTCTGATAAACGGTGATAAATCAGCTTTTAGTTCAAACTAGGAATCTAACACATTATAATAACTGCTTAATGTAAACCTAGATTATAAGCGGTGAACGTAGTTGGTGTCACTGTCTGATATTTAGAGTTGATTTAATTTATGATTCCACCAAGAATTTTATGCTAGCTGTTGATTAAATTACTTATTAATTGACCCACCAACGGGGTGGGGTTTTATGACAAAATAAAGTTTTAGGAAGGTTAAGAATTTTCGTCAGATCAATACTGTGCCTGTCAGAAAATACAATCAATATTCTAACCAACTTTTTTTTTGTTTCAGGTAAGAGCTGTTTACATCCAACGTATTAAACCAGCATAGGTTGAGAGTATTCGAATTTTGTGATTTCCCAAATGGTGAGTAAACATTAACAAAAATGATTCCTTAGTAGAAAATTGTTCACTAATTCTGACCCATTGATTAATATTATGATGAGACGAACAATAAAGTCTCATGAAGATCAACAACGTTCATTTCAGAAAGTTTAGAAAGATACGTCTACTAACCATCTGAGGTGACTTCCGAACCACCAAATAAAGTCTTTTAATTGAACATATTAATAATTCATATTTGAGAGGACTAGTTCACGCATGTTTTTTACATGAACATGACATTTCAATTGAATGTTCAGGTGTTTACTCTATATCATAATAGTCTTTATTTTTCCAATACAGACAAACATTTTCTGTGCTTGAAATTGATCACAAGATTACAAGGTATTCACTCATAGAGTATAGAGTATAGAATATAGACTAGTTACAGATGGAATTGAATAGAGAATGCATTTATTCAAATGCTAATTAATATATAATTATTATTGAACGAAAATCCTAAATAAATGCTGCAAATCAGCCCGAAGTCCTCTGCTACTGCAGACATTGACAACAGGGCTAACAGCTAGATTGAAATTTCGTTCAATAATAATTAATATAGAATAGAGTATTTTCTGTATATTTTGTATATTCTGTATAGAATTACATCCTATCCTCACTGTATTGACTTCGGAAAATGTTTTTGATTTTTGTTTGTTTTAATTTATTGATGTTCTGGAAACTGAGCCCATTTATTACCCATCCTTACCCAGACACTATTACATAATATAAAGTAATGCAATCAAACACCAATGACAATATTATATTGTGATTATAAGAAAAATATGATTCTATGATAAGAGAAAAACAAAACATTTTTATCATATTATGGAAACTTATGGGGGTTCCATGATACTAAAGGAAACAAAACCTTTTGTCCAACATAATTTTTATTGTAACCGGTGTAATTCTAACGTTGTAATAGATAAAAAAGTTGCCAGACTTGATAGCTTTGGAGATCCGTATCGAGAACACGTGAATCAGAGAGTTGCATGTCAATGTGGGGGAGCAAAGAATGGGGTAGAAAAAAGGGGGAAGCACACCCTCGTGGAAGAAGGAAAGTAGTTATAATTGTGGTGTTTGAGGGAAGTGGGAAGAGGAATTGGAATCAGGAGAAAAAAAGAGAAGGAGGAAAAAGAGGAATAAAAAGAGAAGAGAAAATTATGTTGAACGGTTGAAACAGAGAGGAAAATCAATATGGGAGAGAGATAGAAAAAACTACAAGAAATTAGAGTGGAGAAACAAGGATAGGAAAGGCTGAAATCTAGAGGAGAAGAAAATGAGAAGAATGAAGTAGATGTAAGAACGAATAAAAAAAACCTGGAATAGGACGAATAGAAATAGAGATAGGGAGGATTTACTCCGATTTCTTTACTACTTTTTTATTTCTAATTTGAGTATCGCCAAATTTTCTATGTATTTTGAATAATTCTTCAAATTTTCAATTTGAATCTACTAAATTTTTCAACTGAATCTCATCTATCATAGGAACTGCAGAGGGTCGAAATTAAAAAAAGAGATTTATAAAGAGCAGAAGGTCGAAAAATTGGAATGAAGCGAAAATTGGGAACTTATTCTTTCTCTTCCCTCCTCTTAATTTCTTTCTATTGCTTTCTCTTTTTCTGATTATTATTTCTCTCCCTATTCTTCTTCGTCTCCTTTTTCTCTTCAAGAGGCCAAGAAGGAATGAGGGACATAGAAGTTTAGAAGTAAATAACGGGAATAACGTGAAAGCATGAGAAACAAACCCCTAGATGTGAACAGAAAACAGTGCCGACTCATGCATATTGAAGAACTTAATTAGAACTAGTACACTATTGATTTTCGCCACTATTGCACCCTCGCTTTGCTTATAATTACAGCAGTCAGCCTGGCCTGTCTATGTCTGCCACTAACTGTAATTTAGTCCCAGGCAAAAACAAAACAGCTATTGGGTTTCGTCATATTATAATTGCAGACGAAACAACAACTTTGTTTGAGCCTCGCAAATTATTTCTCACCGAGCTTCAATGATAATTATTAGCCACGAAGCGGTTCTGCTATGGAGAGGTTCGATAGTTTTATTCAGTTGGTAAAAAGTAAATACTTTGTTTTTTGTTTTTGTTCAGTTGGTGATAGTTGAAGTTACACTGTTTTGTTACTTTATTGGTGTAGAGTACTTGAATTAGTTGAATAATTGATCAGTTGATTTGTTGTGTAGTGAGAGAACTGTAGTGAAAAAAGGATATCAATAAACATTCGTGTAACTAAAAATAGAACTAAGATGAGAACTAAAAATAGTGGATAGTAAGCGATCACTCATAGTAAGTAGACCAGTCAAGGATTGTAAAGTATTTTCATGTAATCAAATGCAAAATGGTGCTTTGTTCAAATTATTTGGTCTTGAGATTTTTATTTTAAAATTTTGCAGCATAGGGTACAGTCACAAGCTGATCCGTGGACCGATGTGACCCTTTCACAGCACAAAGATGCTATTTTTGCAGGTTGCAGGTTTGATGAGATTGCAGGTGAGATCGGACTCCCCTATTGCTATTATACATAGCAATCAAATTTATAAACAAAAATAAGCTCGGTTTTGATGATTGACTTTTTAGAGTTGAAATTACTCAGAAAATATGTGTTCATTAGCAAAAGATAAAGCTTTATAAGTTATCCAGCATTGAGTGGTAGGAACAGGTTGGATCAAACTCTTACTTTGAATTGGATTGAGCCTTATTTACTCATGTAAAGCATTAAATAAATATAATAAACTTACTGGATCATATTGTCGCTTATAGAACTTGCAATGTAGCGGACTATTCAGTGGATTTCACTACTTAGGATCTGAATTATTCTTTAAAGATAATTTTATTAATACGAAGATAAAATAGAATAGAAAAATACTTCATTCATCAGATGTAAGAAATACATTAGAACAGTGTCAACAAATTACAATATTCTATTCATTCATTCATTCTATTCATTTATTTATTGTTTAAAATACTATAATCATAATACAATTATGACATTGGAGGAAAAACTAGGCTGAGCCTGTACTATTTCTCTCCAAAAATTTTGATAAAATGTTAATGTTGTCCAAAAGATAAGGTTATGTAATCACACACTCCTTAGTTACTTGATTTTCGGTCCAGGAATGATGATTTAAAACTTTGAATTTCAAAGGTTGGTTTTATACTCTAAATGAATCACAGAATGTATCACAATTAATTGAAAACTTTAGAAATATTGTACTTATTTGAAAAAGTTATATTTTATATAAATATAAATAACTGGGCTAGCCTAGTATATATAGACAAAACGAAGATAAAAAGTAACCACGTACATAAATCGGTGGATTTGAACATAATTATGAATCTCCATTCCCGAAAGAGAATATACAGACTAATGATATAATTCAATTCACAATCGTTTATGGAAATGGATGAAAAATAATAAAATAAGATAGCGAATAGGTATGAACAAAATAACAAAGGAGAGGAAGAGGACAAGTAGGATGAGAAATGTAATTTGGGATCTTCATGAGTATGTCACCAACCAGTGATGGACAACCACAAACGTTTCTCAAGGGGAAAATAACGCAACGTTGCATTATTACAAGTGGAAAATAATGTGCACGTTATTACGAGTGGAAAAGCACCGTAAACAATCAAGAATGAGTGTGTGCCCACAAAATAATAATAAAATCTTCTTAGTTTAGAGAATAACCGCTGTAACAACGTTACAAAGTAATCCATCATCGAATATGTGTTGGGGTGCAGACATGTCCTCCACTTACACACATACTCTTTCCCTCCTCTCTTCCACCATTCTTCATCTTTCCCCTCATTTTTTTTTTCTCCTTATGTACTCTATGCATGATGTCACAATTTTCACCCTTTCTACATAGAAGTTGATTCAATTATTTTTGTCGTGGCTGCTTTGTTCAAGTATGTGAATTTGTCTCAAGTTATTGTTTCCCCCCTCCTCCTCCTCCTCCTCCACCTACTCCTCCTCCTGCTCCTCCACCTCCTTCTCTTCTTCGACCTTCTCCTCCTTCTTTCCTCCTCCTTCTTCCCCTTCTACTCCTCTTCCTCCTCCATCGCCTTCTCCTGCTACTCCTCCTTTTCTAGCTCTTTCTTTATTACGTATTGTTGAAAAATAATCCACATTCTCGAGAAATAATCAATGATGTTATAATGAATAATTTTATCCGAGAATATGGTAGCTATGAAAGTAGGAGAATATTTTTTGGGAAAACCAGGATAGGATGAGACCAAAACTATTTCAATTGCAATTTATTTATTAAAAACACACAAAACAAGACAAAACAAAATTACAAAGATTTACGAAACAAATAAAACAAAATAAAATGTTACAAATATAAAAAACCATGGGCTTAGTGTTTGGGTGTGTTGGAGAAGAGAAAAAAAAAACCTAGCCAACTATGGTTTCCCATGTTGGCAGGCAAAGAAGAGAAGAGAAGTAATGAGGAAAAAAGGAAGGGAGAAATGGGGGGAAGGAAGAAAACAGAGGAATAGGTACTCAAAATAAAGGTAAGCGAGTCCACTGAAAAATGAAAAAAAAACTAATGAAAAAACAATGCTGGAGCAGAAATCTCGAGTCATATATCTAAATGGAAGAAGAAATTACTGTATGTCCAATTTTTTATATCCAGCTTAATTTTTCCGCTGATCTTATTGTCCATGAGAAAGTGATTTGGAATGAGGTTTACTATTTACTACCTATGTAAATTAATTGCAGATTATAATTAGAGATCATATTAAGATGTGAAATGGGAGTTGATACAGCATAGAGAAAAATGTCATTTTCTAAAGAGAACTAGTATAGAAAGGATAGGTATAGAGCGAAGGGAGTAAAAATAGAATTTTATGGATAATAACAATGATAATAATATTTTCTGTCAGTAGGCCACGAAGGAAAGAGACAACGTCAACGAATGTAAATAAATAAACAGTACCTGAATGTTATGTCACACTATGATATTCATAGCACTCTTATATCAGACAAGAAGATGAATCAATAAACACTAATTTTTCTCTCAAAGAACTCGTCCAGCTTATAAAGTGGGCTTTGTACCAGCCAATCATACATATTTGCTTGGAATATATCGAGAGGCGCAGCTCGGAGTTCAGGTGGCAGCTTATTAAAAAAATGTTTATATAATCATTATTGGTCTATCGCTTGTTGTAACAAATCGAATCAAATGAAATTGGTTTTTATTATCATGATTTCAGGGTACAAATATTCATATTATACAACAACGTTACATCTTCTGAAACCAAACAATCATAAATAAAACTTACAGTTGAACTAAAAAATTAATCATTTTAACTAAATCTAGTTGTTATTATATCGTAGCTCCAGAAAATACAACATTATATTTTAAAAAACTTCATGAAAACTCTCCACAAAGGCAAAGCCTGTGTGTGGAAGAGGGTCTTGGCGATGATTGGCTAACGTCGGACTGTCCCCATACTTGCATCTATCACATTCTTGGGTAAACCAGGTATCAATATCAGAGAAATTTGAAGTTTAAAGGATTTTAAGTATAAAAGATGTAAACATTTAGAGATAAATTTGGACTATCATTACACGACATTTGCTTTATTTATATAATGAATGAATTATCACTTCAATATTTGTCCTCCCAATCTCCTTTAACCTTTAACAATAAGTTTACAAACCATTTTCGATTAACAGAAGAAAGAGAAAATTATACAGCTCCATTAACTTACTAATTAAATTGAATTATTTGATATTCATACATGAAAATAAGCATTTGAAATAGAGATACAAGCAGAGTGAGAATAAGGATAATAGAATAAAAAAGGAGAACTAGGATAGGTGGATAGAAATGGTGAAAAGGAGAGTCTAGGAGAAAGAATAAGGAGGAGGAAATAAAGCTTGGACGGGATCAATGACTTGTTGACCAGCGATTATTTGAGCGCAGCACTACTTGAATAAGCAACGCGACGAATAGAGCAGAAAGAAATGAGGAAGAGGGGTGGAGGGGAAAGATAAGGAGGGGAAGGATAAAGACTAATGAACAGTAGTTATATTGATTTAACAAACAGTGCCAGAGGACACCCCCTCCCCACCCCTGACATAGCTGAAAGAAGCCCCTTTTAACAACAGTGGCTTTGTGAGCGGACTGACAAATTATTCATTATTCTCAGCTAGGATTTCAAACAAAAAAATATAGAGCTACAAAATACAGCAACAATAATACTTTTCCAAATTTTAGGATTAAATAGGAATAAGTGGGAGTGGATAATAGAAGAATGTCAATCAATAAATTGACTATTTTTCTATTGTCATGACCAAAATACATAATCAACCTCACTGCTGAGAGAAATAAAATTAACATAAAATAAAGTTAAAATTAAATAACATTAACAATAAAATTAACATATAATTAACAATAAAGTTCAATTGAAAAAGCAAGCCAAAAGACTATAAACATACTAAAAGGCTTTGAGGCTCCAAGACAAGAGCAGTCAAGTTACAAGTTCAATTGACGGTATTTTTTTAACAAAAATTCTAAACACAAAAGACTTCTAGTAGGCCTATATCACACGACATTCATCGATAGAAAATGATGTGCACTCGTATGACATCTTGCTGATGTTTATCTAAACTATAATAAAGGAAAGAAGATTCAAGATTCTTTATTGCCAGAATAACTTTACATTGTATGAGCATTGAAAGAACTGGCTTATACACGTCAGGGATAGGACAATTTTGATTGACGCATCATCACGTCTGACTGACTAGACTGAACTTGAAATTTTGCAATGTACCTAGAATATAATGTATTCTAGTTATCTTGAAATTTTGTATATCGATTTTTAACCAACCGAGGAAGGTTACAGGCCTATTTTCAATTTTTCAAGATTACATTACGTTTTATTTCATTGAGTTTTCAGTTTGTCAAGTTTTAGAATGGAGCCTTGATCTATTTAATGAATAATTGACGTATTTAATAAATTATGATATCCACTTATTTATTATTTATTTTTGGAAAGAATCTAATACCCTGTCCTTAGTAAGGAATAGGAGTGGATATCATAGAAACATTTCTCTATCATTAAGCATTCATCTTCTCTTTCATATTTTGGATAACTCTTATGTTTATTGTGAGGGAAGATTGAAGACTATTTCTCCGTTAGAAAGAGAAAGTGATGGAAGTGAATAGAAATATAGTAATCTTTGTTGCTTTCGAATTTTCACATAAATGATTTCAGTTTTTGGGAACCTTTGATTTGTTGTAGCAGAAAATAAATAAGTTTCTCACATGTGAGAAATAGAAGTGAAAAATTATCTTCCTTCTTTAGGGCTACTTTTGGAAATAAATAAAAAATACAAATTTCAGTACCCTTTTTTAAAACGGTATATTCAGGACATGTTTCGGCCATGTTGCCTTGATAAAAAATACAAATTTGATTACCCTTTTTAAAATTGTTTATTCACGACATGCTTCAGCCATGGTGCCTTTATCAACTAGACTACTTGATAAAATATTTCACATTTACTCATATATATATATATACATTTTTATTTTCCATGTGAGAAATTGTATCAGTGTAAATTGGATTAGAGAGAAGTAGATGATAGAAGAGAAT
>NC_052508.1:62601774-62774274 GCF_014356525.2 Nilaparvata lugens | reverse complement strand
CATTGTTTTGTTGTCATAGAATAAAGGATGGATAGAATGATTGCGAGTTAGTTCTGAAAATGTCAATCAATCAACCAACGCTTATTAGTAACGGACGGTCACGTTATTTTTACCCTCCTTGTTTTCGTAGCTTTCTGCTTCTTTTTCCCTTCTTTGTTGTCAAACTGAGGCCACAAGAAGTGTAAACTTCTCCAACCAAACTACATGGTTTCATCCTTTTTCAGGTATGAACGTAAATTTGTTCAAACGTTTTTGTTTCAAGGAGATACAATACAATGTCGCCAGATTTGCATCTCATTTTCAAGTCATCTTCATTTCATATTTTGTTCATGCCTTCATGCTTAGTTGAATCAAAGGTGTATGGTAATATGGTGAAATAGTTATTTGTATATCTAGAGTGAAAAGTACTGTTTTTTCTCCCTGAGGGAAAAGTTTGAAGCCCGAGGCGAAGCCGAGGGCAACAATTTTCCTGAGGGAGAAAAAACATTTTTCACTCGTGCTATACACAACATTTTTCCTCCACCTACATTTTTATAAAAACTGCTAATAAAATAATTTTTAAAAACGTATGTGACCAAACAATGTGTTACAACATAATCTAAAAAGTAAACAGAAACAGCTGGCTTGTAATCACAGTTCTCCTCCGACAGTACTATCTGTCGGCTAAAGTTGTAACAACAATGACAGCCAAAACTTCAGCTATGATGAAGTTCCCGTTTAAAATTTGATTAGTTAATAAGTAATATTCGTTGGCTGATATTTTGAATAACATGGAATATAAGAAAAAAATATATACATTTTTTTAGTATAGTGATATGAAGTTTGTAATAATAATTTCAGCATACAAACATAAATTTTATATATCGATCAAATGTCTGGTTGAGGTATTGAATTTAGTTGGTTTAATGACTACTCTATATGCTTCCTCATCTGAGCTTAGACCTTCTGACCTATTCCAAATGTACGTTTTTAAAATAGAGATGCTTCCCATGTTATTTAAATGGAGTCACTTTTACTCCCTAGGGAGTTTTTCTGTTTTTTAGTACCGAGAGCGAAAAAGTGACACTTTAGTATCATGTTTCAGGGAGTAAAGTAAGTACTTTTGACAGTAGGTGGAGGAAAACAGTATTGTTATCTACTAGAATGTAACCCGTGCTCCGCAAGGATCTGATTGAAAAATTAACAAACTGATTACATGACCTTCTGGAATATTAAAGAATTGAAAATAGGCCTATAACCATCCTCGGTAAATTAAGAATCTTTAAACAAAATTTCAGTAGTAGATCAGTTCAGTAGTTCAAACGTGATGATGCGTCGTTCGTGAATTTCCTATCCCGTACGTGTATAAACCAGTTCTTTCCTTTATCCTATACTATGAAACGAGCAACCTCTGTTTAGTTGTTTGAATGCTTAGATGTTTGGATGTTTAGATGTTTAGATGTTCAGGTGTTTAGATGTTAAGATGTTTAGATGTTTAGATGTTTAGATGTTTAGATGTTTAGATGTTTAGATGTTTAGATGTTTAGATGTTTAGATGTTTAGATGTTTAGATGTTTAGATGTTTAGATGTTTAGATGTTTAGATGTTTATATGTTTATATTTTTGTATTTCACTGGATCTCGAAAACGGCTATATAACGATTCTCACGAAATTCAGAACATAGTAGGTTTATAATATGAAGATTCGATTGCACTAGCTCTCTTCCCTGGGAAAACTCGCTGAAGGACATTAAAGGATAATTATTATTCATCCTTGGAAAAACAGCTGATAATAATTATTTCGTCGTCCGTTGGTGATGGAAGTGAGTGAGCGAGTTCATGTGTGTGGAACTGTGTCAAAATTATGACTCAGCAGTTGAATACTTTTGTAATCATTCAATCAGGTACTTAGTGCCGGTTGCAAAAAAGCCGGGTTATTTTTCAATCCTGATTAATTCCAGTAGATCCATCTTTTTGAAATGGTCTTCTCTGATTTGGTTCACGTGAAATTAATCAGGATTAAAATTTAACCGGCTTTTGTGCAACTGGGCCTTTGTGAGGGAAATTTTTGCATTCCTCTGGGAATTAATCTCAATTTACTGTGATTAGATAGAGCATTTCTATATGAATGTTATTATAATTTCTTCTTTCGTAATAATCTTTTTATGTTTGAGTACTCCAGAGGGAAGCTTGGTCCCCGATATTTATATTGAAGATAAAAAAGATAGGATTTAGGCTGATTGAGCTGAATTTATACGATAAGTTCCAAATCTAATTTTAATAAGGCTCGTATGCAGATACTCGGTTTAAACGCAGAAATGTCAGCTGTTCGTTTAAACCCCGTATGAAACACATCATGATGAATGCAAACATATCTACTAGTAAACGTGGTTTAGCCTTGAACATAGTGTTAGTCTTAGGGCCATATCTAAGATTAGTTTATATATCACATTCATAAAGGATGTATAGGCAGAATAGCTATTTCTCCGATACCAATAACCACCGTAGAGAGATTGTAATATTTTAGTTTTAGAAATCTGTTTTGCAATGGTACAAAGTTTCAGCCACTCTCATAGTAAAAAGTAGTATTGATACATTATCAAAGAATTTTTGGAAGGGCTAACTTATACATTCCAGGTTCAATATCAGGTTTCTTCCTCACTCTCTTTCTTTCTCACACACTCACTCATTCTTTCTTCCTCACTTTCTAATTCCTACTTGGTTCAATTCAAATTCATAAAGGATGTATAGACAGAATAGCTATTTCTCCGATACCAATACCACCGTAGAGAGATTGTAATATTTTAGTTTTAGAAATCTGTTTTGCAATGGTACAAAGTTTCAGCCACTCTCATAGTAAAAAGTAGTATTGATACATTATCAAAGAATTTTTGGAAGGGCTAACTTATACATTCCAGGTTCAATATCAGGTTTCTTCCTCACTCTCTTTCTTTCTCACACACTCACTCATTCTTTCTTCCTCACTTTCTAATTCCTACTTGGTTCAATTCAAATTCATAAAGGATGTATAGACAGAATAGCTATTTCTCCGATACCAATAACCACCGTAGAGAGATTGTCATATTTTAGTTTTAGAAATCTGTTTTGCACTGGTACAAAGTTTCAGCCACTCTCATAGTAAAAAGTAGTATTGATACATTATTAAAGAATTTTAGGAAGGGCTAACTTATACATTCCAGGTTCAATATCAGGTTTCTTCCTCACTCTCTTTCTTCCTCTCACATTCACTCATTCTTTCTTCCTCTCTTTCTAATTCCTACTTGGTTCAATTCATATTCATAAAGGATGTATAGACAGAATAGCTATTTCTCCGATACCAATAACCACCGTAGAGAGATTGTCATATTTAAGTTTTAGAAATCTGTTTTGCAATGGTACAAAGTTTCAGCCACTCTCATAGTAAAAAGTAGTATTGATACATTATTAAAGAATTTTTGGAAGGGCTAACTTATACATTCCAGGTTCAATATCAGGTTCCTTCCTCACTCTCATTCTTCCTCTTACATTCACTCATTCTTTCTTCCTCTCTTTCCAATTCCTACTTGGTTCAATTCAAAGAAACAACCAAAATGTAACATGGGTTTCTTTGTTCCATATTCGTTAAAATATGTCGCTATTCGCAAGCAGCCTACCTCACCCTGGATGACAAGGGTGACAATCGAAGAAAATAAAGAGAGAAAAGAAGTGGAAGAGAGAGAGAGAGATAAGCAAGGGAAAGAGAAGATAGCAACAATAAATCGATCGATCGAAAACCTAATAAAGAATAGAATCAAACTAACTTGATATCGGGAGGGTAGAAAAAATGAAAGAAGAATAGGGCAAAGAGAGAAAAAAGAGAAACAATGTATGTGACAGTAACAGAGTGAGAAAGAGAGATAAGAAAGGTGATAAACAAACTAGTTATGAATTGGAGTGAATCGACGTGAAGGGAGAAAAAGTATCGAACTATCGGAATGAAATGACAACAGAAACCAAAAAGGAATAGGTTAAAGAATGCAGTCAGGAAATTGAATATTCAACCCTTTGATGAAGGAAAGACAGCTTCATCCCTTATTTTTAAGGTCTGGTAAGGTTGCTAAGGTCTTGGTGGGAGATTTGATGTGTATGTAGGGAGGATTTTGAAAAAGGGTTAATAAGATATGTGTGTAGTCTACTAGGCATTTCGCTATCTAGCTAAGAATATTCCAGTATAATCTATATATAGTTTGGAATAGTTTGGGAGAGTGAGAATTGTTTGTTGATGGGACAACCCATTTTGTATTATTAAATCAATTTAAACTCTGATGTTTGCAATAAAGAAAAAATATTCACTGGAAATTCTTACCTTGAAATGCTTTTTTATTTGTGATATGATGCTCATCAGTCAATTTTTCCAATCAAAGAATAACTAATAAAAAATAGTTTCTCCATGGTTTCATTATAAAGAAGCCAAACAGGAAATGAGTAAATTTTTATACTCCGACATTCCTAGCTGAATACAAGTATAAAGTATAATATAGGAGAACATGACAGAACATAAGGCAACTTTCCATAAGATCGCAGCACAGCTTATAGTAGAACATATGAACTCTTATTCACCATAGAGATTAGGCCCACTAAATGACAACGAGATTGGCTTGGGCTATCTACTAATGAAAAATATAGCTGATGAATGTACTGAAAAGAATAGTGAACTTCACTGAACATTATGGAAATGTAGAGAATTCACCATATAACATTGTACTAGACGGGGAAGTGAATTCTACTGAAAATCGTGGAAATAAGCATTTTACTTCTCCAATTAAGCCCATAATACCAAAAAACGGTTTGGACGAACCTTCAAAAAACGTCCAAATACTTTGAACTACAGTATTTTTATTTATCATATTGTTTAGTTCATTTTACCAAAGTGCGTAGTGCTACTGCTCTACCAAACATCACATTCTTGTAACAGAATGTGTCAGAAACATGTTTAAAAAAATGTTCCAGCTTCAAAAACAGCCCCAAACAAGGTGACACCCAACGACGCATGAAACCGGTGGCCAAAAAACACAACAGCAGAATCCCAAAAAACACGAGAGGAATTCAAAAATAAAAGAGATCGCACCCGAAATTAGAATTTTGAGCAGAAAAGTGGTGTGTGCCACTGGATAGGAATCGACGTGCCGGCAAAGTGACAAGGCTACTGTTTGAGTTGATAAGGATGATGAAGAGAAGGAGGGTGAGGAGAAGTAGAAAAAGAAATACCATAGAGAAATCGACTAGGAGAGGAATGAGTAGGAGAAGGTAGTGGTTATGGAGAAGAAGAAGAAGAAGAAGAAGAAGAAGAAGAAGAAGAAAAATAAGAAGAAGAAGAAGAAGAAGAAGAAAGCAAAGACAACGAAGAAGAAAGATATGAACAAGAAAAAGATGAAGGTAGAAGAATAAGAAAGATCATTCGAAAGCCACAGTAAAAAAGTGGAGAAGGTGGTAGGGAGGAGAAGGAGGAGAGTGTGAAGGAACAGAGATGAACAATTGAGAGATGGATTGATGGAGAAGAGGTAAGAAAGGTTATTGAGAAGCAGGATTGACAGCGAGAGTGCGCGTGCGAAAGAGAAGGAGAAGAAGATGAAGGAAGATGAGAGTGTAAAAGAAGAATAAAGAGAGGATGAGGAGGAGTTTGAAGAGTTAGGAGGAGGTGGAGGAGAATAATGGAAAAGAATGCCTGGTGTGTTGCAGTTCATTTTCCAGTCGAGTGATTGTGGAGATCGACGTTGTGGATTGTTGCAGCAGTAGTCTCTCTCACTCACTCTCTCTCCTTCTGGTCACAAATCCATAAAATGTCCATGCATCGACTTCTGTTGCTCTTTTTTATGTCTTTTACGTCTTCTTCCATTTTACATTTTCCTCTTCTTTTCAATCTTCTCTTTCTGATTTCCCTCCTTCTTCAACATTTTCAACTTCTTCTTCTTCTTCTTCTTCTTCTTCTTCTTCTTCTTCTTCTTCTTCTTCTTCCTCTTCCTCTTCTTCTTCTTCTTCTTCTTCTTCTTCTTCTTCTTCTTCTTCTTCTTCTTCTTCTTCTTCTTCTTCTCTTCTTCTTCTTCTTCTTGCTTCCATATTCTCTTCTGTTTCCTTCAGTCGTTCAGAATTGAATAAGAAAATAAATAAAATAAATTCTAAAAAGAAAATAGAGAATAGAAATTCCCTTGTACTTGTTGCATTATTTGCTTGATCGCTTCTCCAATTTCATTGGACTACATTCTATCAAAATTCAAAATATGTGTAACCAGAACCACAGATCTATTTTTCAGGCTAGACCTCTCCGTCCTTTCCTGATCAGGAATATTATGTGTGTATCCTTATGAATAAATAAATAAATAAGGCAAATAAATAAATAAGGTTTGGTATTTGGGTATTTGGTTTGACTGGGTACAACAAAAAAGTTGAGATGAATGATGTTTAGGTTGGATAATTAAATTTATTAGATAAAATTTTAATTTTTTGTCCCAAAAATAATATCAAAATCAAATTCAATCAATTGTTTCGGCATATTATTATGGTAGAAATTGACAGTAAACCTTTTTTTGCTCTCATGCAATGTAGATTCTTAAAACATTTAAAACATGAGTTTCCAATATTTTAATGATTCGATGAAAAAACTTCGAAAATGGTGAGTTATGATACTGTAGACATTTTATAGATTACGATCTCAAATGTAGTACAATATGTTTATATTCTTTTCCTACAGATACCCTGAAAAGTGACCATTTGTGCACTGATTGCAGGCTGCAAAGAATCACTTTTCCGCACTAGTGCGCAAAGTGAGTACTTTGCGTACTCCAGATTTGCAGCATGACAACGCAAAATAGTTAGTAGGTTATATGGAGCACCAGTGCAGCAAAATCAAAATTAAGTTGGTAACAGTGACTGCTGTGGCTGCTATAGTGAGCAGAGGTGCAACGAAGCACAACGCGCTAATTATTAAGTAGATATAACCAAGGACAACGACAGCACAGTGCCACCACAGCACACACCACACAGCTGCCCCCCGCCATTCAAACACTACTACATTATTCAGGCAATTTTACCCATAATTACCCACTTTTCATATTCAATGGTAACTGTAGGAAAAATTTAATGTGAAATACGTGCGCAAAGTTCGTTTGCTGCACTCAAGAAACCATTCCGCCCTCGCCTACGGCTCGGGCGTAAACGTTTCTTTCGATGCAGCAAACTGTCACTTTGCGCACTAGTTGCACAAATAACTATTTCCTACAGTTACGTTGAAAAGTGGCCATTGCTGCACTGATTACAGAACGCAAAGAATCACTTTTCCGCTCTAGTGCGGGAAAAATTTTTCTGCACTCCAGATTTGCAACATGGCAACGCAAGATACTTAGTAGGTTATATGGAGCAACAGTGCAGCAAAATCAAAATGAAGTTGGTAACAGTGACTGCTGTGGCTGCTATGGTGAGCAGAGGTGCAACGAAGCACAACGCGCTAATTATTATTCATTATATATTATAACCAAGGACAACGAGGACTTTAGGATTTTAGGATTAAGGTTTTTATCAATAATAAAATTACACAGAAAAACATTTGATGCATTTCAGGCAATTTTACCCATAATTACCCACTTTTCATATTCAATGGTAACTGTAGGAAAAACTTAATGTGAAATACGTGCGCAAAGTTCCTCCGCTGCACTCAAGAAACCATTCCGCCCTCGCCTACGGCTCGGGCGTAAACGTTTCTTTCGGTGCAGCAAACTGTCACTTTGCGCACTAGTTGCACAAATAACTATTAGAGTTCTATGGAACAATAGCAATCGTTATACTCAATGTCAGATATACTACCTATTCATCATGAATCAAACTCAATTCCATCTCAATTTTCAGGATCTCTACAATAAACAGGATTTTTCAATAGTTTTATTAGGTTTTTCCTGTTAGTAAGGTATTCAAGCAGTATGGAATATTCTTATATTATAGAATTCATAGTTGAGAATGATATTGGATCTTCCAATGTATAAATAAATAGAATAATAGAATGATAGTCAAGGCTAATCAAAACCAGTATTTAGCTCTAAACTAATGTACAACGTTTTAGATACCTGGTCGATTATCTATTAAATACGAGTAGGCTATAAAGTAGTCTATTTGTAAAGAATTTACTTGATCTGAACCGTACGTACATACTACCAAATCAACAACATTTCCTTCAATATACAATGCATTTACTTGATCATATCGTTTTGCATCAAAATCTATCCCAAATCCAACTCCTCAACAAGATTCCATTCATATGCACTCATCTCCCAAGCCAGACTATCAAAAACGTATCAAAAACCCACAACACAACATAGCATAGCAGACTCTGCGTCTCTCTTGCCTGGCGTCTTCAAGTCTCTTGCTGCCTGCCAACAGGCTTACAGTAGTAGGAGGAGGAGGAATAGTAGGAGGAGGAGTATGAGGAGGAAGAGAAAGTGTCCAACACACAGAGTACAGAGAACACCACCATCTCTCGGCCCGACTACCAGTTTCAACTGCTCTCATTGTTGTGAACAAGCGGAACAAAAGGAAACTGCGAAGGATCATGGAATGAGGAGGAGGAATAGAAGATCGCAGCGGTGGCGGCGTCTTCCAATTTCGCATTCCAAGAAAGTTGCGCTCACTTCTCTCTCTTCCTCCTCCACGAATTCGCGAGCCGCCGCGATGCTGTCACGATAATTACTTCACTTTTCTTCTTATTCTACTTTACACCCCCTTCGTAGCGGCAGGATAGAAGTGGGAGGGAGAGGAAAAGCGGGAGACAAGCGCGGGAAGATCTCAGAATCCCCACCCGAAGAGGTGGAGGTCTGTTTCCCCTACCGCGGCGACCGTATGCAAATTCCGCGCTTCGAAATTTCGGGCCGCTGGTGGGGGAAGGACCCTCCCCTCCACAGCCGCCTGCTACCCCCACCCTTGGTAGGCCAACCTGCGCGCGGGGTTGATCGCTAGCCGAGCGTCAGTAGAAAGACAACCTCCGTAGTGGTAACATCGTCTTTCGGGAACGCTTACACACGGTTTCATCTACTACTCGTTTTCCGAACTTGAACTCATCAACATCTTTTAACCCCTACCCTAATCTACTACCGTAGTTCCTCAGAGTGTGCCTACTAGCTACCCCAGTGTGTTTTATTTTCGTGTTGTGAAGTTGTTGTTTTCACACCGATGGATACCTACAAATTATTGTGATCAAGTATTTTTGATTTGTGGTTGTGGCCCGGTTATGACAACGTTGGGCGAAATATTTCTGCACAGTTTTGGATCAGACAGCGATCACAGATGCAATGTTATCAGGTAAGAAAGTTGCCCCACAAGAAAGTGTCAAAAGTGCTATCTTTTGGTCAAACTTTCAAAGAAGTCGAAGACTCGGTTAGTGTTGTCATCAATGGTGAAACAATCTGTGCACTTGGATATTACTTGTGTTCAAATACAATCTTAAACCATGTCAAATATCTCCGTTACCCTGTTTAATAGTGGTTTAACCCCAGTTAAATATTTTTGTTTACGTTGACAACTGCGTTCAATTGTCATAAACTAAGTTGCGGTAGGCCGACTGTTTACAACAACGCGCGTCAACTTGAAAAACAGATGTTGTGTATGTTTATTGAAATTTTGAAGTTTTGTGAAACAGAATCAACTGACAGTAGTTTGTGCACACGCTGGACGAACATCAAACCGCGTGTTTGTAATAAAATAGTGATTGTTTAGTATGTGCGCACATTCTACTGTTGAATGTATCTGTCTTACAACATTTTTCTGAATTCCTACAAAACAGACACCGGGTAATATGTGCATATTTCAAAACTCCACTGAAACATTTAATCGTGAATCACCGAATTATTTTCGAGAAATTTCACGTTTTGAGATTACGTTGATTTTGTCGTAGTTTGCCGGTAGAGTTGAAAAAGTTGTTGATGCCCGGGTACGAATTATCATTCAGAATTCTTGAAAAGGCAGTTGAGGACTGCTCTGGTGATAATAATGTTGATTTGCGAAAATTTTCAAGATGAATTCTATTCGTTGACCTGTGTTGTGAGATGCCTCACAAGCACTCATGTACTTGGACTGTTAGGGATTGAGATTAGTATCATGTTTACGTATATATCAAAGGAGGAATATGTTTATTTCGATGTGGAATTAGGAGGTACTTGATGGAAATATCGTGAATTAACGTTAAATATCAACGGTAATACTGATTCAAATATTTTTCGGGAGTAGGCTAACCTCTTGCGATAAGGCAAACTGTTTTACGATTAGTACTCTGTTTCGACGATGCGTAGAAATTAATTTGTTTCAAAAGTTTGTTGAAATCACGGTAAATTACCAAAAATTACTTCATAAGCATGTATTGTTTCAGTGTATAACCGTTAATCGTATCTGTTGGTTCTTACCGGCTTTGAGCTCAAATATCTTAAAATAATTCATTATCAACCAAAGTAGATTTTTGCAATACTGTTCAAGTCGGACACATATTATATCAATATAGGCCTTATTCAAATAGAAACAAATCAATTTCCAATTTGAAATTTTGAACTTGAAATTTTTCCCGCTCCGTGACAAGTGATGTAATACAGTCTGTACCTCAGTAGAGTTCTTTCTAGTGGAAATTATTGTATTGTATTACAATTCCGATATTCCGCTTCACACCATCAACTAACACAGGAAAACTATTCAAATACATGGAAAAATCTAATGTCTACGATTTAAACTTGTTTTAACGACTTCTCTCCAACTAGTAACCGGTTAGGCTATTCAACAATTCTACATATTATTCAACTAATTATCCATTTATTACTTGTATTTCGAGTGAAAATCTATTCTTGGAGTGAATTTCTTGATTAATTACAAACTGCAATTCGTATTTTATTGAGTTTTTATGACGACTAATAACGTAATCACGGCTTATAGACATCAAAATGTTGCAAACAAGTTGAAACTGAATAATGTGTTGTTATGTAGTGTTGAAAACTTGATAAACTATAGATTAACTCTTCTTAATTGAATAAACATAATGAACTTGTCTGGAATTCTTTGAAAAAATTTCGGGTAGCTTTAGATCAAATTAAAATTCTTTGTAACTTGAACCAACTCGAGAATATTCAGGTCTTCTACTTATTTTCCGGAAAAATATCATGATATTTTTTTTCAGATATCACTGTATCAATCAGTGATACAGTATTCTTTTCACTCACTATCTCCGTTTTATCAAGTTTATAATCCGAGAATTCGTCAGTTTTTTCTGTGTGTTTTCGGATGTTGTAAACCAGTAGAACAAATATAAGAGTTGTAAATCAGTCTTTATCCATGCAGAAACATTCACACAAAGTTTGTTCCAAGTTTGATGAATTTCTAGGATTTGATTGGAAGTCAATTTCAGAGTTTAGGGAGATAATCTTCAACTCTTGACAATTATTGACAATAATTGTTTATTCCAAGTACATCATTCATCAGTTAACACGGATAGTAAATAATGTTACAGTACTGAACTTATTATTTTATTATGACAAATGAAAAAAATGGAACAACATGGCTTGATGCCAAAGTCAATTGTTACATGCTTTTCCAAGTTACAAGTTTTTCTCATCTAGTCTAGACTGAAAATTTATTATCTCACATGTCATATCATAATCCCACATATATCAATTATTCATCTGGTATTTTCTCTAGTTACTGATAGTTGATAAAATTCACTTGATCACTGTTTAAAATGATAACCGATGGTTGTCACAGTTGTATTATAAAATATTATTGTTTCACTTAGCTGGCTATTTTACTAAATTACCTTCTCAATATTAAACTTGAAAATATTCTTTTTTATAGTAATAGAACAATACATTGTGATTGTAAACTACACAATGAATTTCCTGTAAAATTTGATTACTGTATAGTCATCTATATATTATATTATATATATTACTGGATGTCACCTATTCTGTGACATCCAGGAAATACAACTGAAAACCGAAGCCAAATATAATAATTAGTATCAAGTCTTGTGTTTATGAATGAAGCTGGCTCGTGTAGACTAAATAAGATTATGCATAATATCATATTTCGCATATTTCTAGAGTTTCTCGTAATTATTTACTATGCTAGCAATGACTTAATGCAGTTAATTAGTGAAAAAGGATTCTAAAATAAGACATGCTTGAACTTCCGAATTCTAAAAATAAATGAAACGTGCAAGTCAACACATTATTTGCAAACCATTGAACAATAATCTACAAACCGTAGTTATCAAGCATAATATCTCACCTTAATTAATCAATATTGTTGTCACTTCTATTACCTACTTCCTTGGTTTCTATCAATTACATGCTATCTTGAACTATACATTGAACTATGTACCGTATTTAATTTGTTCAGATCTGTTTATTTTTCAACAATTCTCCATTGCGAAAATCACATTTCACAGCATAGTGAATGTGATCTAGTCGTAACTGTTGTTTTTTGTGAAAATAACAATTATAATAATGATTCTAACAAAGGTCCATGATGAATTACTTGGATTTTTGAGAGAAATCTTATCTACAGGAACGATTACACAACAAGATTCATATGAAATTTTATTTTAGATATGCATTTATCTTAGTAGAGGGCTGAAGGCAACCCTCATTATGGAAGATTTTTATGAATCGATAAAAATATTATTTCTGTCTAAGAAAATTAAAATTATTCAGTCGTCTTATTCCTGAAGCCACGCTTCTTGTAAAAACTTTTTAAAAGCCACACTCTTTGAAAACATGATCTCGTGGCATACATTTGCATGTTTAAAAAACCCAAACTCATTCTGTGACCAGGTGGGCAATGTCAAGCTATTTGGTAGGTAGGTTTTGTGTAGTGATTTAACACACGTTAACACCATGCATACCATTACAACCGAGGTTAATTTGCAAGTAGAATACCTTAAGAACTCCTTCAAGTACCCTTTAGCCACCTGTGTGGGTTGGTGAGGGGGGATTCGAGGAACCCTTTCAGTGGCTTAATTATTCTGACAGCCTCTGAAAATGATCTCGTGATGATTGTCCTTTTCCCTCTTCTTTCTTCCTGTGTTCGTTTCTCCTTTCTTTCGTCAGGCATCGGGTCTGGCGTGTGCCTGGAAGGAATAAATAAATATCTAAAAAAACATTGAAAAAAAGGCACCACCCCTAAGTTATGGGCCCGTAGTATGCAAAATAGATGTAACTGGCAGGTACCCACTACTGGTATGCAAAATATCTTAGATTCTTCTAGTAGGATATATCTCCACACATTCTGTATTCGATTTCATATGTACCCCCACAAGGGGTTATCCTAGACGAAGATTTTGAATCCATGTAGTAGGTTTAATATGTACCCCCACAATGTGAAGGGTTATCCTGGGTGACGATTTTGAATAAATTTTCAAAACTAAGACCCAAAATTAATAGTTGCTCATGTCTCACAGGGCACGAGCCAATATTTTGGGGCAGAGACCCCCTACTTAGCAACGTAATTTCTCAGTGGGTTTTGAATAAATATTGGTGACAAACCCCAAAATTGACGGTTGTGTTGGTGTTGTGAGGCACGGGTCAAGATTTTGGGTTTCAACCCTTTATACAATCAAATTTATGCAAACCGTTTGGCTGATTTGGGACACACGCATGCTATGCACGATTTTCTTCTTATGCAAAGTGACTATTTCTGATAATATTAATGCTAAGGTGCATATTATAGGGTTCTCACTGTACCGGGATAGAATATTCAAGAAGCTAGATTAATATCATTACATTTTTTCAATTGAAAGTGTTAACCTTTGCATGTACGACAACGTTTATTACACTGTACTTCGATAATTTAATAGTTGTTAGCAGGTGTTGATGAGTAAACTGAAAACACCTATTAACTTGCTAGCTTCTTTGTATATTTCAAATAACATTTTATCTAAGTTACTTCTACTTCTTTAACTATAATTTTAAATATCACAGATTTCAGAAGTCAAGTATTGTAGAACAGAAGACATTATTATGAATAGTGAACCTAGATTATAAATTATTATTTTAATAAATTAAATCCTAGAAAAGTATTCCATCTGGAGATAAGTATTTGTCTATCAGTAAGAAGAGGATGATCTTAAAACTGGTAACGTTTTTTATTTTTAAAGAGAATTACAATAATTACATCTCAAGAACTCCAGTGAAATCAAATATAGAACTAAATTGTTGATAGAAATTGTGTGGATTGACTCACTTCGAGTGTAGTTCCAATACATTTTTACCAAATTAATTCTCTTCCATTTCATTCAATTGTTGATTTCCAACACTTTACTGTAGTTTACACCTTTTTGGACATGAGAACTGGATTAAGTATAATAAATAATCTCTCAACAAATGGACGTCTCCCTAGTTCTTACTTGGATAACAACAATGCACCATAACATCAAATAAATGAATTTTGAATAACTGGTAATGCAGAAAATTATCACATTACACCACAATTATTTCTACTCTTCTAAATTCTACCAAAGAAGATGAGAAGTTTATTCTATTGTAGATTATTTTTTGATTATAATTCTCAATGATTCTACATTATTCACCGCTTGTTTCCCCAGAACGTTTCTAATTATTCCCGACCATCAAAAGGCGAAAGACTACATCTGTTGTTTAATTACAGATTTCCAAAACTTGTCATTGAGAAGCCGAAGAGGTCATGCTCAGGTTTTATTATACGTCACGTCAGTTAAGCCTCTGCCACGTAACTTACACCGGAAGCAGGCATTTAAGCAGCTAATTGCACATCCTAGCACAAAAGACAACGTGGAAATTAAATTGGCCTGAACACACTCACACTAGCACACAATTACACATGAACACACGTACACAATCACACATTGTCTTTGAATGAAAAAGAAGTAAGGAGTAGAGGGAGGTGAAGGAAGGGCTAAGTTCTGAGGGTTGAACAAAACGCGGACGAACAAAGAAAGGGAATTCGATAAAAGTTGGTGTAAGACAAAGAAAAACAGTTGAGGGGATAAGAAGAGCACAACAGTCTTTAGTTTAAGAAGCGTGTCTGAAGTTAATTAACAAATTGCCTCTTTAAAACCGACAAGTTAAGAAGACAAGCACTTCCTTTTTGGACTGTAAATTGTTTCAGGACAATTGTGACTCTAGGAGGATAAGTGTAGGACATGTAATTACAGACGACTAGAGCGTCACATGCAAATTTATGCGCATGCGCAGAAGGTTCAAACATTTGTGTCTAGTTTTCCTTCTTCAAAGTTGATGTTTACGTGAAAATCTTATAGTTTATAGTATAATACTGGATTCAGAATAGGAGTATTGTAACGTGAAAAAGCTTTTCCTCAGTTCAGATAACCTATTTGAAAGTGGAAGTTTAACTGGAGAATCATTGTCGTTTTGTAGGGTAAAACTGGAATTCCAAGGTATTTCAGCTTGAAAATTCTCGAAAATTGAAATTAAAAGTCTGCACTGAGTTTTACGTAGGTTTTTTACTCAATTTCCATTCCATACTTGGAATTATTCTGATTAGTTTAGGTGTTTTAGTCAACTTCCATTACAAACTTCAAATTATTCTGATTAGTTTGATTAAATTCATTGTCACCCTTCAAAGTAATAATATTGATAGTGCCCCATATATACTCAATGCTTAATGCTCATCTGATGCTTAAAATTCTTTTTTTTCATAGTTTTGTAGGCTTAAAGAATTATTATTAGTCCAGAATATAGAGGAATAAATTAGCATTATCACGAACGATTTTCAATATATCTTTGAAAATATATTTAATTTAATTTTATTTTATAAAATTATGATTTTTTTCAATTTATCGTATGTAAAAAAATATCTGTCTTTCTAAAGCTAAGTTCCATCCTTCAACTTTTATCCACTGTGTTAGAATTTGAAATTATCAATTCCATTTCAAATGGAAACTAACTTTATGAGTATCTTTATAGCTATCAGCTATGTTTCCTCTACATTGTGTTGAAATTCCAAGTTATCAATTTGATTTCGAGTTACAACGAACTTTATAGGGTTTATTTCAGCTGAGAAAAATGGCGGAACAGATTTTTGGGAGATGTTTATGAGAGTGGTGCTTATAAGAGGCAGGATCAGGAAAGAATTAGAGAGAGACTCGATCCAAAGAGTCCTCTGTTCTTTTTTGGTGTAGCTGTATTGCGAGGTCAGTTAAATGACAAATGGTCCACTCACAACGGTTACATCTCTAAAATATCCTCTTCTTTTCGCCCTCCTCCTCCTCCTCCTCCTCCTCCTCCTCCCATTCTTTCCAGTAACACACACCATCAATGTCCTCCTCCTCCTCAACTTCCTCCTCCTCCTCCTCCTCCTCCTCCTCCTCCTCCACTTCCTAAATTCGTCTCCTTTTCATTATCCAACTCTCGGCTGTTTCACATTACACTTTCCAGCATCTAAATAAATCTTTTTCTTCCTGATTACATTCGAATAATGGACGGATTGAGAAAGAGGGTGAGAGAGTGGGGAGGAATGGAATGAGAGAAACTGACGATTTATTATGAGAAGAGAAATTCCAAAGGCTGTCAAATAAAATAATGGCTGATTAGATTTCCGATTAGAATTCGGAATATTCGGCATAACATTCGTTGGAGAACTCGAAACTTGAAGGGAAAACAAGTATAAGTTTCTTTCGGGTTGTAGTAGTAATGTTTGAAGAAGGTTGAGAAACAGTTTTTGAACAAAGTTATAGTTATCGTATACAGTGAATTTGATTGAGATTGTATGAATGTGTGATGAACATTTATGTGAATGTTATTAATAATTTTATTAATTTCAATTTAAAGATAAGATTATTTATTGTATTTGAAAACTTTCAGAAGATTGGGCGTAGATTGAGAGGAACAAATTCAATATAAAATAATTCTACTGAAATATTCACAGACGTACTCGAGAACAATAAAGATTGATGTATTTACTGGTAAACTCAAATGAAAACTAAATCAGAGCTTATAAAAGACTCAAAACTGGATTCCCTGATTTTCTCTATGAATACAATATATAGAAAATCAGTTATATCAGCTATCTTGTATCAAAAATTGTGTTTTATAGCAAAAAAATTGTAAACCAAACGTTATGCAGCACAAAATTTGGTCTCGCCTCTGCAATGTCATTGGTCGGGAGATTCAAAATGGCGTACTCTTTTCTCATCCAATCACACTCGAGAATACTTAATCCAGAATTGTAGAAAATATTGGGTACTAGGAATATTCAGAACCTTCTAGAACATATATACATAATGTATTAAATGTTCAAATTTTGAACTCTTGGAATTATGAAAATTATGATCAATAATCTCATTATATTGAGGGAATAAATAGTTAAGAATGATATTGTATGTATAGATGTATAAATAAATAGATAAATAGAATCAACTTGGTATGTATTTGATTCAGTATCAGGGTACTTCGGGCATTTCACAATAATTTCAAAATTAAATACCGCTTCCCAAGTAAACATATTGATTCCAAATTCAGAAAATATTTTTTGAAAACTCAAATGTGAAGAATTGTGATAAAATTATCATAGGAACAGATACAGCTTAGAACTGGATGCGTTTATCGAATATTTCAAGAATTTCATGGACCTATTATAACCTATTACAGCATGATGTAATAAACTTCTTCCATGAAGATCCAACAATAATTCCAGCGGATAACTCAAGTAACAAGGGATTTAGACGATTACGTAAAAAATTAGTTTTTGGCCTTGATAATTACACTCTGCCGTAATTGTTATTGAGCTAAGACAATCAGTTAAATATTCAGAGGGTCATTATTACGTTAAACGGTTCTATCTCCAAAATAGATGTTTTGCTGCTAGAACCGTAGTTTTCACAACTGACAGCAAGCAAGCAATGATATTTTAGCAACAATCGATCAACATTATGTAAAAATGGATGATAGTGGCTAAGCTCTCAATTACTATCCCGCAAATTATGTCTTTAATTTTGACCAAAAAGGTTACTAGAATGAATCTATTGCTTTCCATTGCTGGATTAGATCAATTAGAAGAAACGTTTTAGGATTGGAAAGCTAAATCTATCCTATTCTCTGATTACCCACTGAAAAGCTTAGCTGTGACAGAACAATATTGAATCCAGCCTAATGAAGACTTTGAACAACTAAATTCAATCTAAACTTGTAAATTGTTCTAAACTCCTCGACCAAAAACCAAAAGTTATTAAAATTTTCGAACTCTTTCTCCTATAGAGATAACTTCTCAAATATCTTGAAACAGTAGTTGATAATGTTAGAAAACTGAAATTCTCAATGGAATCACAATACGTTGCGTGAAAATATGAAATTTTTCGCTAGTTTCACAATTTTTTCAATAATCTTTCAATTTATTTCGCCCTTCAACATAACTATTCCACCATTGTATACTATACTCCATGCGTGTACAATATGAACATTATTTATCTAAATAGTTTCAACAATACTAATAGTTATCGTTAGTACAATAGTTTTCCTTCGTGCATTTTAAACCAACCTAATAGATATAATTGAACGTGCATTGCGCAATGAATTCCATAATAATGAAATTAATAACATAGTTTTGCTTTTTTTGTGTTTTGTGCATTTTATTCTACTATCCAAATAGGAATTGTTGCGATTATTATAATAGTTTGTCTATTGTTCAGCAATTCATTTAGTTCCATGGTGGGCGAAATAATGTTCACAGAAAATATGATTATGATCTCAATAAGGCTTTGAATTCTTTTACAAATTATTGTTATTGTCTCATGTGAAATTATCATTGTCTAGATTGGAGGACAACCATTTTTCTCAAATAAGTCGTGGGCAATCATCCAGATGAGGTTGTTGTAAACTATTATATTCATTAAACTCTACTAAAATAATTTGATTATAATGCAAAATGTTCATGAATCTTATCTCAGGTTCAGGTTGATTTTTGGTGTTGTTCAAATTAAGAGAAAATCCAGCTTTCCGTGAACGGATCTAGCCAGGATACCAACTGCTACATTACTGGAAAATTTATTCTTTTCCTGTACTAATCTTATGTATCCAAGTGGTAATGCTTTTGTTGAAGAAACTTCTTCAAAAATCATTGAATAACACTAATTTCTACTCTGTAAATCACTGAATCTTTTTCATGATCTAATGAGCTATAAACTTCAACTATTTTATGTTCTTATTCTGTCAATCTTCATATTCGAATAAAACGGTACTAACAAATCTCTTTCAAGAAAGATTCTCGTTCTAAGTCAAGCTCTATACGGGAGGTTTCTTTGTACACTTTTCCAAACTTTGCAAATTAACGTAAAAATTTTAGCTTTGCCTGACTCTTTAGTGGCCAGAAAAAATCTGAAGTGTACTCTCTCATGTCTTTCTTTTGCACTCTTGCTGTTTTCTCAATCACTTTTCCTTCTCCCTCTCATTTTTACTACTCTGTTCTTCGCCTTGTTTTCCTTCTCTTTTTAACCACAGTAGCCGTGATTATTCTTATTAGCCCTTGGTGACTTGCAAACTTAACAGTGTCTGGTTGACACTCGGAGGCAACATTTTTTTTCTTTTTCTCCTACTTTATGTTCTTTTTCTTGATTATTTTCTCTTTTTCCACCTCATTTTCATTCATCCCGCCTTTGTGTTGGCCATCGGTTTCAAAAACGGATCCCAAACGAGCATTGTATTCCGCTTCGATTTATTCAAATTTCTTCGTTTTTCAGTTGGAATGCTTCGATTTTTTGTGGTGGCATGCGCTCGCTGTGAGTGCTAATGCTCAACGTTTTATTTATATTTTATTTTACATTTGGTGTGTTTACAGAAAACCGACATAATTAATTACCGGCTCGGCTACAGGACAATGCTATCTGATCTCAAAGATCAGCGCGGTTCCCTTGGAGATTTACCCCCTCCCACCCCGCGTTTTGGGTCCCCCCCTAACCACAGACCATCTGGACACACCTGCAAGTTGTGTCCCCCCCTACCCAGAACTCCCTGATC
This sequence comes from Nilaparvata lugens, assembly GCF_014356525.2. Taxonomy (NCBI): domain Eukaryota; kingdom Metazoa; phylum Arthropoda; class Insecta; order Hemiptera; family Delphacidae; genus Nilaparvata; species Nilaparvata lugens. Next base: position 62,754,296 of record NC_052508.1, on the reverse strand, counting down.
ACCAGACATCGGTATTCTGCTCCCTGATATTTTTCGTTTTTCGTTTGGAAACTTGATACCCGCTAAATAGCCTCTAGAAATTCCTTATATCCGTTTCAAACTCACAAATGTCTCATTGACCAACTGTTATATGTGGTTTCTGTTATTGTTGAACGCTTTTCATCTGTCTCGATTGGATTAAGGGCAACTCATATTGTATATTACAGTATCAAAATGCTCTAAAATATGGTAATTCGATTATAATAATATGAATAGTTACAGATGGAATTAAATAGAGAATGCATCTAGCTGTTAATCATGTTGTCAATGGAAGACAGAAGTCTTCGGGGTGATTCACAGCATTTATTTAGGATTTTCGTTAAATAATAATTAAATATGAATAGTAATTATTTCTATCTTATATGAATTATCTTCTTCTCCTTATGAACAAGGATTAGGCTATTGCTTGGTACGACCCACATTAAGATAATTGTGAAAAAACCTACAAATAATCCTATAAATTGCAATATATAATTTTAATCGTAATGCAAACTTAAATAGAAGAAGTGAAAGTGCAAAATTTTAGTGAGAAAACCTCATGAAGAACCCAATAATTATATAACCTATAAACTTGAGTGTTGATAGGAAATGACACTGGGTAATACGGCAAGGCAGAACATCCGAAAGGATCTCTCTGCCGATAAAAGCCATAAATTAACAATAAAAATAAAAATAGAAGAAGTACAGTATGAAACAGTTTGAATATTACTTCAATACGATACGAGGTTATTTTTCTTATAATATGAAAAATAACGATACGATACGAGGTTATATTTGTATATTTATAATATGTTATTGATTCCAAACTGTTCAAATGATGTGATTCAAATCAATAACTGTACCTATAACATAATATAAGACAGATTTATCTAATTAATATACAGACTGATTTGAAAGATATTGTACATTTGATGTCGTTTCCAGGATTGCACAGCTCAAATCGGCAGCAAATCAGATCTGTTGAAACAATCAACAGCGGAAGAAGTAAAAGAAGAACTGGAAGAAGTTATAGAAGAACTTGAATAAGTACCAATAGAACTAGAAGAAGACATAGTAATGAGAAGCAAAAATCATGAACAACACTGAAAACGGAATTGGAATGGCTATTCAAACCGAGTCAACAACCAGAGTAGGCAACTGTTATAGTGAAATTCACTTAAGATTGTTAGCATTGGAGTATGGGAAGCATTGATGTATGTATTAATAAGAAAGCTGACAGTTTAAAGTGAAACCCACTCTATCAATAAGCATGATTATAGAAGACGTTCTTTGCAGTCTTGCAAAAAAACCGTTATGTTGAAAAAATCGTGTCCAACAATTTCTTGCTGTATTATTTTCTCCAAGCTCTCTCGTTTAGGTTTTAACTAGGAAGAGTCCATCCAATTAACTAGGAAATAATACTTGCAATTATTATGTAGTTGACTGTGAGTAATTTCAACAAGATATCCAGTAGGTTTGCGAAAAACTATGTATTTCGAATCTATTGATTTGTCTAGGAACCTAGGAATCATAGTTGATACCTGGATGAATCAGAAAAAATTTCATTAACTTGAAAATAATACAATTATAAAGTACGACAGTAGTAGCAACTGATTTGCTTTCCGATTACTTACTGCTTTCAATGAATTGTTTTTACTGTCACAATTAGTTTTAAGAAATTCTTCACACAAAAATGATCAACTGTATTGAGAAAATATTATTTGAATAGAATAGAAGACTAACTTGAAATAGAAGTCCGCTCCATATACCGTAACAAAATTATTTCAGAAAAAATTATTGCATTCTATTTGTGAATACTCTGGGAAGTGATATTATTATAAGTTCTCATTCCACATACTGTACATTACTGAATTACACTCTACTGTCTTGTTCTATAATGATGTCCTTTCTATTCTACTGTCCTGTTCTATTCTACTGTCCTGATCTATAATAAGAGCCACTGTTTTTCCCAGGGTCGAACCAAGAACAATCCAGTTCAGAAACAATAGAGGGTCACCTCCTCGAAAGAATCAAGATTCCTGAGAACTATTTAGTCCAAAAGTAACCAAACTTGTTTGTGAAGTAAACCATTGAGCGAAATACGGTCATTTTGGGGTAGGATCATCCCCTGTACATATTACTAGTACATATATACTATTAGGTACATAAATAGTGGGGCAGATGTGTAGCGTAGATACATGAAACACAGGGTATTCCCAAAACTAGCTTCTGGAACAAAGGCCAAAATCTGCCACCCTACTAACTGTAAACCCTATAACAATAGGTTCGCAGATTAATGTGCAAGAGTAGTACAGGGTGTGGCGAAAATTGTTGTTTTGCGCCATATGTAGTTGAAATGCGTTGAGTTGTTGGAATATGGATCTACGAAAAATATTTCGAAAATCTTCGGAAAACAACTCATTACGGGAAACAATAATTTCCAATAAATTTATCACAACTATAAAGTTGTCATGATGAACTTTTTATTCATTGTTAATTTATGTAATTTTGGAAAAATGGAGAACTGAGTTTCAGAATTAAGTAATGCAATATTTGTTAGGAATATTCTTCTCATCATCTTCAATTTGCAGTAAGAGGGAATGTACCATGTTGTGCTTGAAGTATGCTACTGTAGGCCTATATCCAAAATTGAGTTCGGAACTATAAGTTCAAGTTCCATAGTATCCGTATAACTAAAACTTTAATCTACATTTATATCATTTGTTAATTTTGTATAGTTACATTAGTTTTTGAGCTATATTTTTGAATGAATAATATTGAAAAATCGGAAACTTGTTCTTATTGTTACATCATTAGCGAGTTACTTATAATGGCGAATCTGATAATTTCCCTATCACAGCACTACCTCCGTAAACAAAGCCATAGTGCATGACAGGTGGTTGATGGTAACGTCAGCACAGGTAGAGCTCCTACACCAATAAAAACACTAGCTAATATATGTCAGCTGAGATAAACAAATTTTTATTGGTGTAGGAGCCCTACCTGTGCTGACGTCACCAGAATGCACTATGGCTTTGTTTACGGAGGTAGTGATCACAGGCCTATTTTTGATATTTTATGTATAGAGTGATCCAGATTGTATCTCACCATAATAATTTAAAATACCGACAGATGAAATAACTCGAAACTACCAAATCTATTAAACTTTACAACTCAGACAAATCCAATGACTTTAAAAAACTCTGATAAACTATTATAAGTTTAGTTCTAATGCAGTATATTTTCGGAACCAATCAGAACTATTTCTGTTGTAGTTTGTGAGCGGTTATGGAATAATTTTGGCGGAAAGTTTGATTGTGTTGGTGTGGGAATAAAATTGTCTAGACAAACCTGGCGACCGAAGTCACAGTCTGAAAAAAAGAGAGAGGGAATGAGTAAGAAAGACGGAGACACGGCAAACTCTTGTATGAGAATTGCTGTGTCATGTTTGGAAAATACGTATCGTCTAGTTGGAAGAATGAGAGAGAAGAATGAGGATCTAGGGAAAGAATGAGAAGGGAAACGAGGAACCAAGGAGGAAGTGGAAGACGAGGAAGGATGAGAAGTTGGAAAGAAGAAGGAGATTTTCATAGAGAGGGATGAGTAGAAAAAGATGAAGAGGAAGAAGAAAAAGGAGACACAGTAGGGATAGAACAAGTGTAACATGAATAAAAAGAAGAAAAGCTGGTAGAAGAAGATGAAGAGAAGTAGGTTATAAAGAATTTGGAAGAAGAATGAAGCAAGAAGTAGTATTTTATTAGTACAGTAGTTGGAGAAACAGAAGGTGTAAAAGAAGATTTGAAAGAGAAAAAATATGATGAAGAGGAGAAACAGAAGGTGTAAAAAAAGATTTGAAAGAGAAAAATAGGATGAAGAGGAGAAGACTAAAAATGTACCTAGTTATGCTGCCGGAAATAAACCTCCTATAGTGACTCACGTTAAACTGTCAGAATTGTTTGGAAAGGAAGCATTGATGCTACTTATCACTTGTGCTGACAGTTTGAAGTAAATCTCACCATAGTAATCAGGCATTATCACATTATTGATCAAGAAATCAGGCTTTTCATCGAGTCATGCTTTTAGTTTGCCTGGTACAGGTGAAAGTCTCTCCAATATTTTCCAACTAAACAAGAATCAGTGTGTTAAAAAAATGTGGAAATAGATTACATTTTCGTCTATAGTAAGTCAAAATAGACCGGTAGTGATTCCGTGTTGGAATTTCTCTATAAATTGGGAAACCGAAGACTTGATTCATTTGTAAAACGAGATCAGCTGACTGTAAAGCTGCGTACGGAATCATGCGCCATGAACATGCGCATTGCACTACCCATCAGCTGATGCTATGCTTATTATAACTATATTGTTATAGAAACAGTAAGATTAAGATTTTTCTTCTTCTTCATGTACCTTCTCCATGGCGGAAATTTGCTATCATGATGGCGATTTTTAATAAAATCAAGATTAAGATACAGATATAATAATCATACAATAATCAGCTGATGAAACGTAAAATGTGCGTCTTCGTGGCGCATAAGTCTGTACGCACCTTAAGATTTCAACGTTTCATGTTAGAATTCCTGTATTAAATCTTGTGAGATTCACTTTATAAAGTCATCAGAAATGTTAGAAAGGCATTGTTGTATTTTATAATTTCCCACCGCCTTCTATGGCTGTGATTCAAGTACTATCCTGATCTGATATTAATTAATGATAATCTCAAATATATTTTATCTACAAAGAAATATAATTCAATCTTGATCATATAATTATTTCTAAAACTGTAGAATGAATGTAAAACGAAATCTATGATGGAAATAAATTATTCTTCTATTTATTATATTTCTCCATGATTTCATAATAAATTTTAAAATGATATATTTCATCATCAAGACACAGTTTGCTATTAATTTTCTTGTAGTTAATCATATTTTTACATGATCTACAAACAATTTGGCAACGGGCGGAGTAGAAAGAGGATAGAACTATCTGCTTTCTTGAATGACAGACAAGGATATCAAACCGATGTTAATCAGATGAAGACTATTTAATCAGAATCTTACAATAGTTTGATAGGAATTTTAGTAAAATCACTTTTTCAGTCAATTAAACCTACCCAATCCTGTTCTACGCAGTTAATCAAACTTTATTAATTTTCAACCGCAAGATAATGAATTTAATCAACTTGTGATACTAAAACAGTGACTGAGCAAGTTGCACGTTATTTGTTCTGCTCATTAATGTCGATAATCGAAAGTCAGTTTTTATTACGCGATTTCTAATTAGACATTACCAATGAATTGTTATTATCTAAGATAGATTGGCAGTCTATTACGTTCAAACATTGATTAGTCTTGTGGGCTTTGTTGCTTCATGCAACTTCCAAATGAAGTTGGATAACAGTGTTGTTATTGAGAATTTTATTAGGGTGGATTGCCAGGATTGGTTGTTAAGAGGTGATTGATTTATTGAGATTGAAATTAAAAATTACAAAATTGGAATTGAAATTGGTTCATATTGGAAATACAACGGTAATTAAATTATGGAATGTCTGTACTGTATGATTATATTCGAGTTATTTTTCATTTAATATGTAAGCTATTACTAGTTCTTCAATCGTTCATTTCATTATAGCTAATTAATTGTTTTTTTTATGTTCATATTCTTATCGTCTAATATATTTTTAACTTATATGATTACTATAATATTTGTGAATGAACAACAGTTCTAACAATGTTTATTTTCAATTACAGGTGGGTTGAATGGTGAAAAAATCATTAGGATATCTGCTACTTACTTCTAAGGAAACTCCAATGGGTGAGACAAATTTTCATCAAAATTTTACCTTGTAAAGTTCACTCGATTTGAAAATTTCCATTTGAGTTTAAATTCAGGAGGTATAATTCGTCTTGAAAACCCATATTAAACAGAAATGTGATATCTTTGTTCAATATTCTCATTGAATTACATATTTTTAACTTGAACAGCTTCAAATCCATAATCCATTCAATCTCAATGGATCATTGCATTAATGATATCATGTTGTATTCAAAAATGCATTTTTCTATAGTTTCCATCGAAAATCTGTTCTACTTAGAATTTCATTATCTCATAGGAAACAAAATAAAATTATTAATAGCTCGTAATAACTTTCCTCCATTGATAACACCTGGTTAATATTTGATATTTTTTATCAATCTTAGTTTTATTCGAATTTTTCAATCTGAATAGAACCACATTGTATCCAGGCTGCGGCTGAGATAAATTAACCACACTGTTGTGCTATTATTTTTGAAATGAGGATATGCGTCAATCAGTAGATAATACATTTAGAAGCTGAGAAGAATGTATTCTCATTTTCAGTATTATCAGGTCTTCAATGGGATGACTGGGTATTTGTGATTGAAAGATTTATTTGAAGGACTATAAGGAATTGGTTAGTCGGGGAGAATCGAGTGAGATATGAAATTGACAAACTTTTGCTACCTATAAAGCTCTAATCATGTATTTTATCCAACACGTGAGTAATATTTGCTTCAAAATACAATCAATACAGAAAGTATCATTACCCATCACAATTTCACAGTTCTTCATAGCTTTCTCTCACTTCTTTAAATTTCCTCCTCCTCCTTCTCATCCTCAAACAACGAAACAAGTATCAACCAAACATTACATTCTCTTTCACAAATAAAAGTCTTATTGAATTACCAAATTATTCGAGAAAGTCAAGCAGTTTCACAATCATTAAATTAATTAATTTGGTTTGTTCATTACTGTACATATAATAATCTTCTGAGACTTTTCATTATATATTATCTCCGGAGAGCCGTATTCCACTATTTCCTTCCTCTGCCACTTTTCAAACTCCGAATACCTGGCGAACAAATCTGAGCAGAAATTTCACAATTATTATTCTCTCGGCCTACGTTATAGCAGCTCTACCTACAATTCGACTACAATAATGAGCAATTTCAATAGTAAATTCTAACAGATAAGACCATCTTTAAACAGACTGATACCATGACTGGGCTTCCAATAATGACCCCCTACACTCATCGGGTTACTTTCTCTTCTATCTCCTTCTTCGTTCTTCATCTGCTTTCCACCCGTTTTCCGTCTTTGTCTTCTTTCTTTGGCCGGTTACGGGCCGGCGAGCGTTTCCACGTCAATTTAATAATTATCTTATTAGGTTTCCTTGTTAAATTTCTCTCCGTGCTTCTTCCTAGATTTTTCCGTGCGCCTGCGCGTGATAAAAACGCGGCGATTTCGGGGCGTTTTTTGACGCTAATCTTTTGTTTAATGAGTTAGTTTGAAATTTGTGTAATTTGGCCGCGTGTGACAAAAAAGCTGCGATTTCGTGGCGTTTTTTAACGTAACGTGATTCATGGACGCTTTGTTTCAAAACAATCGCTCGATTCTCTTAGTTGGTGTAAAAGTAGTTCACAATTATTCAAGTAAATTTAGAAAAAAATACCAAGTAACGAGGGAATTTCGCAGTATAGCCTACAGCTAGATTTAGGAATCGTAAGCTCTATATTACCTACAGTTGAGTATTCCGTTGAAATAGATTTTATATTTTACAAGAAACATTATCAGTGTAAAAACATCAATTTTATACAGTTTTTCAAAATATGTGGAGTTTGAACGAGGAGGACAATTTAATTTACATACTTACTGTATGTAAATACAGTATAGTGTAGTAAGTAATTAAATTGTCCTCCTCGTTCAAACTCCACATATTTTGAAAAAACTGTATAAAATTGATGTTTTTACAAGCAATGAATTTTCTTATATTCGTAATTATGAGAGATATCATAAATATAGTAGCGGACGGATAAGAACTTCAAAACTACACCACCCACGTTGTGATTTACACAAAAACTGATACAGATTAATGCAAGAAGTAGCTCGCATGTGTTCAACTACAAGAAGAAGTAGAAGAATTACAATTTACCAGGTACATCGTACTAGGACTAATGTTCAATAATATTGTTTCATGTTTACCCCCAATTCATGGTGACTTCTTCAATCAAAAAGAATACCAAGAAGCCGTTCGGTACAACAAAATAGAGTAATTTGTTTTGTATGTGTATTTGTCTGGCTACAAGTTTTTAGGATAATTATTGTCATTACGAGGTTGATTTGAGTGACTGAAGATGGTCGGCTGCGGGTAAAAACACGTCTAATGTCTTCCTTCACTAATTCTAAGGCTGACTTTAGTCTGAGGCTGATTCATCACATCAAATGCTGGAGGAATTAAGGAAGGAAGATGTCACTTAATGAGTTAAGAATGGCTTAATCTCTTTGTCCCACCTAGCCTGGCATCGCTTAGTGGTCGGTCACCATTAGAAAGAACTTTCAAATTTTGTCATCCACATCTTCCCTCATTTTTCATCTTCCTTTCCTTCTTTCACTGTATCCCTCATTTTGTTAATCTTTGTCTCCCGCTCTTCATCATTATCCTTTTTCTAGAACAAACTCATATGCAACAAATTGATCTCAGAAATCCCAAGGTAACATCTCATGACAATGACACCAAAAATAAATTAAATCAGGATATAAAACGAGAGATTTGATTGCGTTTCATCCTACGCAGGCAGTTTTGTTTGGTTGGAGTCGTAGGTCTCCAAGATAAGATGACAACTGACCACAAGTTTTAGAGCATCTTTCTGAGGTTTTAATCAGCCTACGCTTGTATTTCTGTCTGTATCACAATACTCCACCATTGACTTTGTTTTGTATGTTTTTTTAATGAAGTAAACCTCGATCCATTCAATACACATATATGTGCACTCGAAAACATTCTGTGAATGTATATATTGTCAGTTATTGTATCTATTGAATAATATAGTATAGTTTTATATGAATAATATAGGCATGCCAGTCCGTAATCTGAACTTCGAAAATACTGTAGGAGTATTTCTTCGAATACCTTGATATTCCAATATGGATCTATAAATTGGTCACTATGTATTATTAATAATCAATTTGATCACGGTGTGTTTTTGGGATATACTGCTTCCCAAGACATCAAATTTTGCTATTGAGAGATGATGTTGTATGAGCGAAAATTCTTGATTTCCAATACATAATACTGAGTGTAGTATATAATAATTGGAAACCAGTAATAAAATAGATTATATTATTTTGTTGTCTCCTGTAATTTCGCTACTATTTGTAGAGAATACACATCAATCAGACTGTGGGAGTCTTTGGACTTATAGCAGAGACAAGACAATACCATTGTCTTATCTGATAGGTGTAACTGGGTACCGTCTCATTAGTTTTCCACGTCCTCTCTATTTTTTATCACTAACTCTCTCCTTATTCTATGTATCCCCTGTCTCTATCTTCCTCCCTCCTACTGTTCTCTATTCATCCTTCCAGCTTCACAGCTCATTCTTACTTAATTTCCCTTGAAAAGATCCACAAGACTCCTGAATTGGTTCGAAACAGAGAGCCAAAAAAGTTTCAAACTCATTTGACAGACGTTTGAAATGTTTACTGATGTTCTCCTCCACCTCTTCCGCCACCTCCTTCTTTCTCTCATCCATCATTCTCTCCTTTTCCCACCCTCATTCGTGACAGGTGCTGGTCAGTGTGTGTGTGGCACGGTGTTTTAATAATCAATGAGAAAGGACAACACAAAACGAATGGATAACCTCTTGCGTCCTGCCGTTTGTCTCCTTTTGTTTGTCGTTCGTCTCCTTTTGTTCTCAGCTTTGTCCTTGTTCGCGCAGGACACCCATGGATCAAAAGAGAATGAGGATGTTTGGTCAGGTTGAGACAATGATGGTCGCTTTTGTTGCTGACCAAAGAAGCAAACTGAAAGAGGAAGAACTCATTCAGGATTGGAAGTTTGGGGCTGGGATAAATGTGTTCTAATGATTCTCATGGTAGACTAATAGGAGATGTAGGTACAGTGCTGGAAAAATAGGCTAAATACAAGGATATCACATTTTCAAGAATATTTTATGAAAATTCTTTCAAATAAAACACACCAACCTCAGTAAACAACTGGAAAAAAATGTGGACTTATCATTTGAAACTTAGTAATTATCTTTTTGTGTAGTTGAGAAGTTGATATTGTGGTAATTATTCATATTGAATGAAAAAGACTGAGAAATTGTCAAAAAAAAACACAGATTTATTGATAAACTGTTTATCAGAGATTGACAATGGTGTAATAACCGAAATCGGTCTTTCTAAGTATCAATAAATATGTGTTTTTTTTTGACAATTTCAGAGTCTTTTTCATTCAATTAGTAATTATCAATAGAATCATTGGATTGTTCTTATGTGATAAATTACAATTTGGAGCAATTTCGGACATTTATAATGGTAAAGATGATTTGAAATTTTTTTTTGCTGTGAAAATTTGAAATTGAGTTTTAACCTTCTTCAACATCAAAATTGTTCCAGCAATCAGATTTTCAACTTAAATATGTGTAACACTAGTTCGCCTCCATGGTGCACATTGGGCAACGCTAGCAAATGAACTAGCAAATAATGGCGGTCAGACAAACATATGCTTTCCTGATCAAAAACTTCTCAACATCTCAAAGAATTTAGAAATATACAGTGTATATGTAGGCATTTGAGACTCATGAGCTATATATTCGTTGTGTATCTGCCATACGCTTAATAAATAATAGAATCATAACTCAGCTAGAAATATTTCATGAGAAACTCAAAATAAACTTGTCGATAACTCAAAATGGAACAATGAAAATAAGTCAGAGTAGATGATATAAAGCCAAATATATTGTTGTATATTGATTTTTCTTTCCATTAATATTGGAGCAATCCATTAAAATGCTTTTTTATTAGATAGATTCCCAATGTACTGTATTCAATTCAATTCACTAACAATAGAATCTCTGTTCGATAATACAGAATGCTAAATACGAGTTGACTGATTCCTCACAGACTCAAATAATAATTCGACGAGTGATCCGAATACAAATCAAGGATTGATAGGGAAAAAGACTTGGAGAACAAGTAGTGGAGAGTAGAATACTGTACGATGATAAATTCAGCATGTAAATCGGTTTGTTCACAAAATGTTTAATGGATAATGATTGTGGAGAGAATGAAGAAAATAAAAAACTGACGAGGAACGTGTGACTGGTTTTGAATGAATATTTGACGACCACAAGTCAAGTGAAGAAAGAGAAGGAGAGGGGATGAAGGAGCAGAAGAGGAAGGTCACAGACAGGACAGGATACATAAATCTATAGGCTGGCTGTCGCGAACCACCGCACAATAAAAAACAGTGAAAAAGAAGAACAACGAAGTAGAAGAGGATGAAAAAAGAGATGAAAATTGATCTGAGAGGATTACAAAGTGAGAAGAGTGGGACGCCGGCCAAAGAGAGAGACAAGTGTCAAAGAAAAAGAATTAGAAGTCGATAACCTTTGGTCATAAGCGGAAAATGGGAAATATTAAATTCATCTTTGATTCCAAACTGATTTGTGGAATCCCTGCATGCATAGGAAGAGGATCCTGTAAATAGTGTTGATTGAATTGAGTCGAATAAACTTCTGTATCGTTTCTATTACATTATTTCATTCCAACTTCACCCATTGATCTTTCAAACTCTAGAAAAGTGAAGGAAATCTGAAAGCCCCTGGGTTCACATGATTTGCGAATATTCAAACAATTCTCGTACAAGTACTGTAAATAAATTATCAAACGAAAATTTGTAAAGTAATAATTTTGGGACGACCAAGGCAATTCTCTCTCAATCATCGTAATGATTTTCATTATCTTATGAATGAATAATAATAACCGTCTATTTGAACGGTTTACAGTAGAAACATAACCTATTTTTTGGACATTTTATTAATTTATAAAAATTTGGGAATGGAATGAATTTGGGCCAAGCCTGTTGTTCCTTCCTTATCATATTTATATGATTTGAGATTCTGTCCACGAATAAATAAATAAATAGTTTCAATTCCAGTGTGAACTCGATGATTCATATCCATGTGATGACCATCCCTAATTCTTATCACTATCACTTATATCACTTAACACACTCGAAAGACCTCACACAGAATACAAGTTCACCGCTATACTGAAAATTCACTTTTAACTTTCAGCATTGTTTGAATGAAATACATTAATAAGGATGCATCTTAAGGAGTGCTGACGTAGTTTGGATTAAATCTCACTTCAGCCAGATCAGAACTGCATTCGAATTCCAAAGTAGAGTGCATGCAACGGCACGCGCGTTATTTTAAAACGTCAGCCACCCGTCATTTTGTCGCCCGCTGATTTATTACTGCATTTTGCAATATTGTCGCGCGCTGCAAATCCTGTCGAGAGCGACTGATAAGAATCGCGCCAGTGATGCTTGCGGAATCTTGCCGCGAAAACCAGTTCCAAGAAATTATTTTGCACTATAATCGTTATCAGAGTGTAGAATATTGTGTTATATAGATAGAAATGTACATTTCTTCTCAGGCTTTTCTATAGAAACAAACTCAGTTGCGGACATTACGGACAATGGGAGAAAAAGGTGAAGGAAAGGAAAAAGGGAATATTGGAAAACAGAAAAATAAGAAATTGCAGATATGAAGGCAATAATATGTGAATGAGAAGATTATGAGGAGTGGAACACCGGAGAGGAGAGGAAGAGAGGGATGGGAAAGAAGTAGGAGGAGAAAAAGAATAGAGAAGAAAAACGAATTAGTGAAATAAGTATGACTAGTAGAAAAATTTAAAACCATAAATAATATGAAGGAAGTAAGTGGCACAATATCAAGGATGAGGAGTAGATTATGGACAAGAAGAAGAAGAAGAAGAAGAAGAAGAAGAAGAAGAAGAAGAAGAAGAAGAAGAAGAAGAAAAAGAAGGTGATGATGATGATGATGATGGAGAAGAAGGAGAAGAAGAAGAAGGAAAAGCGAATGAAGAATAAGAAGAAGCAAAAGAAGATGAACAAGTAAAACATGTAGGAGAAGAACAGGCAGCAAGAGTTTTGTACAATCAAGCAAACTGAAAGCAAAGTGAGAAGAAAACGTCTGTGACGAAAAATAAAAAAATAGAGTAGAAAAAGAACAAAATTAGGAAACAGAGATTTTGTGAGTGGTGGCGCGACGAACAAGTAATTAGGAGACGTCTAATTGCCACCAACTACGGAGGAGGAGGAGGAGGAGGAGGAGGAGGCGTCGTCGGAGGAGGAGAAACGTCGGAAAAACAGAAGCAGACTGACGAGAAGGAAATTACACGGTGGCTGCTTTTTCTTGTGAGAGCCGCTCGCTGATTGGTTGGTTAATTTGGACCAATCAGGATGGAGGAGTGAGAGAGAGAGGTGTCGAATTCGTTGAGAACTTTGACTAATTACTACAAAAACGACTAAAAGTCTCTTGGCCCACCACTTGTCAAAGTTAGAGACCTCAAATGCAGTCATTTTCAAAGTTACAAAACAAATTGCAATATTATGGAAGAATATTCTACTTGTTAGTTTAGTTGAGAATTTTACAGATTTTCTTGTTGATTTTTTAATCTTTGCTCAAGCTCATTTCATGTTTATAATTATGTTGTGTGGTTTAATTCATTGATGTTCAGTAAGCATTATTATGTCTACCTCGATTTTGTGATCTTTGGTTAACGTTATGATAACTCAAATTCATATGACTCATGTATTCATATTCATTTATTAGTTTAAATTAATACAATACAATACAATATCGAAAACGAAAAACGGTTGATAGGATGATAATTTATCCTCATAATTCATGCATCAAAATACAAACTGGATTACAATAATTATATATTATTTTCAATAAAAATCATACACTACTATAATTTATATGGTAGCTACATGTCATCACATCATACAATACAAGACTACTGGCTACTTTTCTGAAAATAGGGTTTCACAGGTTACGTTGTGTTATTGTGTCTGGCAGGGTTTGAATGTGGTTGTGGGATGGTTGGTTGAGTAGAGGGGTGCATTGGCACTGGAGTCTGGAGAAGCACCCCGCGCAACCTAGCGGCAGTTTGCGCAACTACTAGGGGTTGCAAGTTGGCGCGCTGTACGAAAACAGCCCAACAGTTTCCAAAGTTCTCAGTGAAGTACTTCATCTCAAGTTGACGATATTTTTCGATTCCTTTTCATAACTTTTTTTGTTGAGTTTAGTTGTTTCACTTTCACGTTATATTATTATTTATTATATTCATCAATGCCATTAATTTTCCTTATTCTCATTCTGAACCGTATTCTACTAAGGTCCTTCATTATTTTCGTTCGCTTTTCTTCACGTTTTGAACGTTTTTATCATCAAAGTTCTTGAATCACAATCTATATCAGAGTATATTTTTCTACCCTTTCATCAGACGTCTCTCTATAACTTATTTACTTTTCTTCGTGCATTTTTCTACTAATCCATATGTGTATAAATGTATAAATGTTCCCCTTCAAATGTTTAATACTATGAATGATCTTATTATGTTTGATATAAGAAGAAAATCTCATGCTTATTATTCATTTTTATCATTCTAAATCCACCATCTCAACTAAAGCGTCCATCTATCATTTATACGGAAATTGCGGTTCGATAGTATCTAACTTCCATACTTGAATAATCTGTCTTTTGGTTTAAATAATAGACGGTTATTTTAAATTATTCTCTTATTTTCTTCGAATTATTTCTCTCCTTGTTCTCCTACTCTTTTTCTCTTCTCCTTTTTCTTCTTCTCATCCTCCTCAATCTCCTTCTTTTTCTTTTTCCCTTCTTTCTTTTCTCCTTTTCCAACCTTCTCCTCACCACCTCACGCCCTTTTCTGGCGTAGTCAATTCTCAATAAATAAATCCTATGCATCCCACCTTTAATAGGCTAAAATCTGTTTCTCTCAACAACAGATCCCGGTAATCATTCTTGATCAATACTCCATCACCCACATAAATCAGAAATCCGGCCCTAAATCATAATCACCACCATCATAAACCAAAATCATCTCACATAATTTCCAAGCTCTCCCTTAAATTATTTCTAAATAGAACCGCCGCTGATCAAGTGTAATTAAAGCGATTGATATTCGATTCATCACATTTAATTGATCGTATCGAATGATAGATGAGAACCAAAATCATGAGCCCATTATAAACTGGACGATATTAACTTGGGTGACATTATTGTAAACTATGTCAACCGTCAACCAATAGTGTGAGACGTACTGGAAGCGAGATCCAATCAGAGGTCGGCTTTCAAGCTGGGGGACAGTTTTAAAATCAGTTCAAAGCTACACACATTATAAGTATGGTATAGGCCTATATGCGGGCGATCTATATTGTCAAAGGGCAGTAATGTTGTACCGAGCCCATTAATATTTTTTTCTGATCTGTAGGAGGGGCATACCTCCTCCTCCTACTCTTCCCCCCTTACCATTACACCGCCATCTTGTTCCTTTTTTATTAACACACTTAATTGGAGTAAAGTCGCGCTAGGAGTAAAATCATATCCAATAATAAATAATAATGTAGACCTAATACAAGCTTCCTTCATTATGGTTCGGTCATGACTAGTGTTCGGTTGAGTGAAAGTGACGGTAGCCATTTTGAATTTGATAAATGATAGAATCGCAGCCTTTGAAATGTGAGTTGGTTTGTTGAAAGGCCGGTTTGATTTATTGGCGTAGATTCATTCATTTGGTTCATTTGTCCGAGTGAATTCGTACGACGAACAACTGTGGATTACGAGAGTGAATTAAATGGTAGTAGCCTTAACTATATTTCTATTTTTATGATCTCATTAACTGGATTGTTGCTTTTGTATGATAACTGTATTCCTAATGATGTATTGGAGCTTATAGGTTGTTGATACGTATCCTTTCTATGAATTCTTCATTGGTGTTATCTCAAATTTCCCAGATTAAATACAGTCTTGAATAAATTTATGATGAAGACTCTATTACTTGCTATCATGTTCAAAATTCAAATTCAAATTGGTTTATTCATAAAATATCACATATTCAAAATATATAAAAGTGTTATAAATTACATGAATAAATTCTCCCTGCCTGGATGATTTGTCCGTGTGCAGGGAGGAGTCGCAAATTATCAGACAGAAATCAAACACTAGCAATAACAAAATAAATTACAAACTATGAATAATAAATAAATTTGAAAGAATAATAAGATTTTATTTAAATAAAAAAATTAAAACTGAAGATAGGGAAAAAACAATAAATTAATAAAATAAAAGTATCAGCTCGACGGCGGTTAAAGGGCTGAGTTTGGAGTAATATAGCTTTATTAGCGTGGTACTGTATACTGCATGTGAATGTATACTAGTTAACGTCAAGGAATCGTCAATGTTTATTTTATAGTTGCGGGTTGAGTGTATAATTTTGTTCATTCTCAATTATTCATATCATCAGAAATTCGCGATTTTACAAGAGATTCTGACTTAACTTATGGAGTTTTACAATCTCTTAATTTCCTCCATTAGGAGGAAGGATGTAGGATGTGGAGAGCACCTAGCAACGTTTTGGTTAAACTTTTTTGGTGAGGTGTAGAACTGTCTTGTCAGAACAAGCACCGTCTATCATCAGAAGGAATGGTCTTTACTTACAGATATTGTTTGAAAACCACTGAACCCCTGAAAACCCCTGAAGTAGCTCGGAGTTGCGCTTGTGAGCCAAGGGTGTCAATTTTTGCAGATTTCTACTAGTAGCTACTCTTTAACTTAGTTGCTGTATGTGCTGAACCCTCAAGTCTAGGGGATTGTATACTCTAGAATATTTTGGTTCAATACTTCGTGAATCCAACAATGCATTCAAGCAAGGTTACTACTAAACATTTAGCACAATCTTGATAGATCTTACCACAAATTGCCAAGTTTTTGCATGACTATTTTTAATCTCGCTAGAAACCTTTTTCAAACTCCTTATTTTTCCATCAAACGTCTACCTAGTCAATTGTTGTACGATGTTATCCTTTGTTGCCACGCGAAGTCAACACAATAATCTGTAATACATGTATTCTAAAATCTATTCACCCAAAAGTGATTAAACTATTCACCTCCACAAAGATAGTCTTTGTTCTGTCAAGGTGCATGTTGTGTTTTTTCTCACTTCCCACTTCTTATGTCAGAACAAAAGAAAAATATCCTATCATAACAGCTAAGAATGTTGAGACCGCATTAAATTATAGAAATAATGTTTCAAGTAAGATTCACTTCAAACTGTCAGCATTGTTTAAATGGGAAGCATTGACGTTATTCATAAGGAATGGTGACAGTTTAAAGTGATTTTCACTGTAATGAGTTAGCTTGAAAGGCGTTCAGAGGATAGTTTAGTTAAGATTGTTTAATAGATTCAAGGTTTCATAAATCGATGGATGACTCATTTTTTTAGTAGCTGGGGAATTGGATTAGATTTACTTCCTTCTAGTCATGCTAGATTCTGGATTTTATTTCTCATGGTCCTGTTGTTCGTAATACTATTGTTTGTTGATCAAGATAGTAGTAGGCTTATCATTGTTGTGTTTGATGATCATATATTCAAGAATGATTTTCCATTCATTATAGACCTATGAATGACATTATAGGTTATCCTATATAGACAAGACTTGTATGATAAGACTTTACGATAGATTCGTCAACTTAAGTACAAACCGTTGATCTGCCAGAGTCCCACGGTAGAAACGTCCAAATGCTCGAAGATGAATCCCAGTTATTTATTTATTTACAATGCAAATAGCACTAATGTAATAACATAGAAAGATAAAATAATAAGGTAGTCCTTGTGCTATTTTTCTTCCAAATTTATAGGTGTCAAAGTCAAAGATAAGGTTAGAATTTCACGTGTACAATTTTTATAAAATTTTGGTCCAAAATAAACTTCAAAACTATAAATTTTGAATTTAGATGGCTTAAATTGATAAATTAATTAGAAATATTCCACTCAATTACCACTTTTAACGAATAATATTGAGTTATTTAAGAAATTTGGAACTATTCAAAAAACACAAAATCGTTATACTTTCAAACAAAGAGTGGGGAGTAGGCTCTTGCTCCATCGAAAAGTCCTGTTATTAAATAAGGTACATGGGGTAGAATAGAAATAAAAGCTTTGAAGAAATTGATTAGAAACTTCAATCTTCATTGTTCAACATGACCAAAGTCAAGTAACATTATTTCATTAGAAAGGTATCATAGAGTAGGTCTTTCAATCATTATTGAAAAATCATAACTTTTCCTTCAAAATCCACGCAACCTTTAATGAATTCATAATTCAATTCTCAATTGATTAACCGTCATCAATATTTATGCCACTCTTAATATGGTATAATCCTAACACCTCCACTCTCTACAAAGTTATTCCTAATAATATTCATTGCTTTCTCATACTTGTTTCCCTCATCTTATTTCATCAAAAATGTACAATATTTCGCACTCTGTGTCGGGTAGCCGAAAAGCACACGTGCTCCGGCAGCCTCGCTGTACTCTAAATTAAGATTGAACGAGATTGGTGGCAGAGAAAATGGAGGATGCCAGAGAGAGACTGCGTTCTAGACAAAGAGAGAATGAGAAACAAAGTCCTCACGCGTAAAGTTGGATGCTCATGTTTCTGCACAGACGTGTGTGTGCAATATATCTATATATGTGTATTTATAATGTGTGAGAGCACTGAGACGCTCGTGTGCAATATATATATGGACAAGGTTTCCATAAGAGTTAGGCCACACCCCTAGTATACACTTCTCACTTACTCCTCTTCTTTTCATACTCTCTCTCTTTATTTTTCCACTTTTGCACACATCTCGCGAAGGAGCAGCCTTTCTTATCCTTCTTCTCTTTCTTTATTTTCTACGTCGCCGTCGTCATCGTCTCTTTTCAGAACTTAATTGAATTCTTAAAGAGCATTCGTGTGTTCTTCGCCGGGCTTCCCTACTTCTCCTCCTCCCTATCCACCTCTTCACCTCCTCATCCTCATCATCTTCAACAGCACGTTCCCCCCATCACCCACTTATTCTTCTCCAGGGGCTGCGCTCCCCTTTACACTTTATTTTTTGATAAAAAGTTATATTCCTCGCGTTCATTTTCGTCGAGTTTTTCCTCTCCACCCCCTTATATTCTTTCGTAGCTCATTTTTTTCCTCTCCACCTTCATTCTCATTCGAAGGCAGTTTCCTTCCCCTCCCTTCCTGAGCCTTTTCTTCTCATTTTCCTCTCAGACGAGGAGATGAGGGAAAAGACAACCCCGCCCTATTTAAAGCAGTTGCCAGGATGAGGTGAAGAAGGGAAATTCCCTTTAACACCCTTTCTCTTGTGCGCAGAATCGTTAAAAAGCGGGTGTTCCTGGCTGCTCTCTCCCTATCGGCTGCTGGGATGCTTAGGTGGTAGTGGGATGTATATGATGGGATGAAGAATTGTGAGTAGGAGTTACGGGATGAGGCGGAGGAGGAAGAGGTAAAGAAGAAGAAAAAGAAGGTAGTAGATGAAAAAGAAAATTGAGCTTTCCCTGAGGCAGCTCGCTTTTCTTTTCGCAGGGCGAATAACGAACGAAGGAGGTGGAGGATAAAAAAACACGAAAGTCATCAGAAGGGATTGGCAGGGAAAGACGTCTTTCTCCCTCCCTACTCCCTCTCACTCACTTCCGGCGTCAAGTGGAATTTGTATAGATGACGATTCATAAAATGGCGGACCCATTCTTTGATCCTTCCTAAAAAGAGGCACTTTTTGTTTCACTTGAGTCGTTCCTATATTGTCTTCAAATGATAAAGTTTTCGGAGAAGGAATTTCTCTAAAAATGTATTTTCATGTATGTATCGTATTTTATTCTGTCCAGGAGAAACTCCCTCACTAATTCTCAATCAATTTGATCCTAAGCGTCCCATGCGAGGATTTTTCTAAGGAAATATAATATATAATCTATATACTATAATAATAGACTATATACGGAAAAATCTGCGTTTTGATAAACATAAACTGTTTATGAAATGTTTATGCACATTGTGCTTGATAATAAAAGTGACTTTTAGTTGATGAAATAGATAGTCTTTATGGTAGCCATTTGTATTGAGAAACAATCACATGATTTCTTATTAAATTGGGAATGTGAGTACAGTAATTGTAATTGAGAAAATATTCAATAATAGAAAAACTAGTGCACTTAGAGTATTTAAATACTCTAATGTTCTTAGATACTCTAAATGTTCTTCAGCTTCCCATGCTATTGGTATGGAGCATGAATTCAAAATTCTATCTAACTGATAATACTGTATTGGAGGAGAGAATTGAAGAGAAAAAATGGTGTTTCATAATAGGGAATTTAAAGAGCTAGTGTACTGTACTGTATTTATATCTGACAACTCTATCCTATTGTACTGTGTATTTTATTTATTTATTTATTTATTTATTTATTTATTTATTTATTTATTTATTTAATAAACAACTCTTTCAACTCTTATTTATTTTGACAACTCTTTCCAATTCCACTGTATTTAGACAACTTTTCCCCATCGCACTGTATCTAGAAAAGATTGTTTCAGCATTGTACTCTTTTTAGCCAGGAATTCGAAATGCTATTAAACTAATAATATTGGAGCAGGGAATAAAACAAATGGCGTCGCCCTATAATAGAGCAAAGCGAACGGTTGGAAATTAGTGGGAAGCTAGCTAGCAGCGAAGAGGACAACATGCCATGCTTTTCTCTTCCCATCCCCATCATTCTCTCTCTCTCCCTTCCCTTCTCTGTCTCTGTTGTGAGAGCATAGCCGCCGGAAACAGGTAATTTCTATTAGAAGTCACGGCACTAATTACGAAATGCGCTTCAAGTACTAGCCACGTCCTTTTAAAAGCAATCATCATTTAATTGACGCTTTGTCTATAAAGCACTACACATACTATCTTCCTCTCTCACCCTCTCCATCTCCCTCTGTGTTCCTCTCTCTCACAACACAATCACACACAGACCCAAACTAAAATGGTAGTGGTCAACTATCTGTGAAGCGAGTTCTTGTGAAGGGATACTTGGCTTCGAAAATGGAGGATGAATTTTTATATGAACTGTATTCTCATTTGGATCACCATCAATCCTATGAGACTTCAAATGTGAAGCTGATTTCATTCATAAACTCCCATCAACCTTCCATGTAATTTTTCATTCATCTTTGAAATATTGTCAATTATCAAATAATATAATAACATTTCAGCATCATCTCAGCTCAAATAGAAACGTTCTTGATAGTTTTCCAAAAGTGGTGAATATTTTGTTTAGTGGTTTCATTGAATACAGTTTTCAGCACTCAATACGTAGACTAGAATAGAATATATAGAATAGAACAGAACTTTTTTTGCACTTTTTTCAACATTACAAAAATGAAAATAATACCTCCAATTCAATTCATCTCAACTAAATTTTACAAATAAATTGAACAAGCATTCTTTTCATCATAAATAAAAGTTCTTTAGGTTTAGCCGAGGCCGTCAGCCGAGTAGATAGATTTCTTTATTATACATTATACTAATATTGAATAAAATAAGTAGACTACATACGATCTGATGCATCATCAGAATTATTCATGCAAAACATTCGGTTATCTGTTTAATTCCACGATCGATATAAATCTACTATCGATTATACGATTATCAACATGTGATCCTCGATATATATTCGATAGGCGGTGGTGTGTTGAAGGCTATTCCTTCCCATCTTAATTGTCGATAATTAGCGGTCGATTGAAGACCTTTCCTGGACTACAATCAAGGTCTCGATTTGACTCGAGGCTCGTCCCTCGGTCTCCCTCTCACCATGTCTCTCTCCGTTTCTCTCTCACGTGATACGTTTTTAATAACAGATCGCCCAACAAATAATAGCATAATCGTCTTGCATGTTTCTCGGCCCCAGATACGAAGTGAATCAAGTTTCGAAGAAATTAGCGTCGAATCTGAAACTCTCAAAGCTTTCCGGTGTTTCGGTGATTCACTCTGATTAGTGACTTCATTCGACTTTCGGTTTTGTGTAGTTTTTTATGTTGATTAGTGATTTCAATCCCAAATTTACGTTCCAATCTATCTTCTTACGTAATATTCAATCTTGTTCCCTATTTTTTCGATTTGATTACTGATTTCAGTCTTTAAACTACGTCTGATCGCTATTTCCTTACATAATGTTCATTTTTGACTTAATTCATCTTTGTTTCTGTTCAATTTGATAAGTGATTCCCTACATTGCTTTCCCCCTCTATTCCTCTCCTATTTGTTTCTTTCACTCTGCTTCTTGGATAGTATTCTTCTTGCACCCTCATTGTATAGCTCACTTATTTTATAGATTTTAGTGGATAATCAGTTCTCATTCTCTCAGATACTCATTCTGATTTTTAGTCACTATAAGGGCCGTTTGCACCACAGTCAAAGCTTAAACTGAATCTACTCACCTGGTGGCTAAAACTCGAGATGAACCTTATTATAACAAACGAGGCTTGATATCGATTTAATCCAGTTTGAAATTGAATTTAGTTTCAACTGTCACTGTGAAAACGGCACTTAATGTCATTTCTCTCTCATGAAAACATTTTCAAATTCACCTCTCTAGAGTTCTAAATCACCGAGGTTTAATTTCTCAACTTTACTGTATCTAATTCTAACGTATTTTTCAAACACTCAACGACTCAAATCGCTTAATTCGATTCGTTGGTTCTGATGACTTTGCTTTTCGTGTGTGGCGCCACCACTCTAATTTCCCATAGACTTCATCGACGGTTACCTTCTTCTCCATCTTCTAATCACCGACAAAAATATCAGTTATTAGGCGACCGGCACGCAACAAAACCTGTGGAAATAATTGGCGAGAAATTGTTGCAGTCATCGAAATTGGATGTTTGCAGGACTTGAAGAGGAGGTACAAGATGAGGAAGAGGGAGAGTGAATGAAGGAAGAAGGATGAAAAGAAGAGGAGCAGGAAGAAGTAGGAGTCTGGCTTTTTGGCGGGAGACCCCACTTGTGGTGGAGGCGACAGAGGCACATTAATGGGGTACAAAGTAGTCTAATTATTGCTGGGTCGGCAAAAAGGCCTCAGGATGTAAGCAAATTGTTGTGGTGGCTCTCCTGAATTCAGTAAATTGATGAAGGAATGAAAAGAGATGGAGGAAATCGAAGAAGAAGGTGGATGACAGGGATGATGAAACAGCAGAGGATATGGAAGAAAACGATGATAAGGGGAAATAAGGAGAACAATACCGAGAAGAGAAATACAAAATGTTGAAGGTTTCAAACTTTGATCATGAAAGAACTAAGCCTATTCAGTATTATTTGCTTTTTCTATGCTTTGATGACATCCCGACATTCCACTGGTTTTTACACATAGTATTCATAATCTCCAGAATTCTTAAGAAGTCTGAAACAATGAACATGTAAAACAATATTCTAAACAATAATGAGAATTTCGCCCTTAGCAGTAGAGAACATTGTCATGAATGTTGTTTTCATTCAATCAGAACCGAGGAGAATTACTGAATATGTTGAGTCTCTAGAAATACCATGTTGAATAAACACGTCCAAGTCAACATAAAAACATGCTTTTCAAGCTTCATAGAAAATTTCCTCAAACAACTTTGGAAGACAATAAAGTACTTCCAGAACTAATAAGCTGCAGTATAGTTTTGCAGATGCCGAAAGGGCCAAAAATGTGCAGTGTTTATTCATCCGAGGAAGGATTTGGAGGGCTTTCTGTGAATTTTGAAGGTTGGGCTCGGAAACAAAAATAGTGGAGGACAAAGGGCTGGACGAAACAAAGCCGGAAGGGTCTCCTTTTGTTTACATGTTTTGCAGATTCAGGTACAAGACGAACAAAGAGAGTGTGATGGGATGAGGCGGGAAAGAGTGTGGTAAATAAAGAGGAAAATGTTGGAAAGACAGGAGGATCGGCATAGAAGTGCAGAGATGCAAAACGAAAGAAAGAGATGCAAAACAGCAGAGATGCAGAGAGAAAAGATAGGAAGGAAAGATATGAAGAGGGAAAGTGAATGAAGAGGAAGAAAAAGGAGGAGATGGCAAATAAGTACAATATTGAAAAGTAGCTGGCAATCGATCACAATTTCCATCTTTGACAAATCTTCTCTCAATTTCTGCTAAACGACTTACGCCGTTACTTTCAACAATAACACTTTTACACTTTTCCATCTTCTTCTATCTTACTGTCTTTATTCTCCGTTTCAGTCGCTTTCTTCTCCGTTCTTTACATTCGTGATTGGAGTGTCATCCTGTGAACGGAAACTCCATTCAACTGGATTCTAATTACATTTTCTCTGCCTATTACTTCAGAGACAATCGGTAATTACATTTGTTATCTTTCATGAATTGTAGGACAAATCTTCAGTTTTCTTTGTCAACAATTGGAGATGAACCAGATATTATTTCCGATTTTGATAATCGAATTCAATCATCAAATCAATGCGAGTATAGTCCAATAAATTATTTTGGTGCAATTTCTCTAATATCTTGTTCAAAAGTTTATAGATCAGAGGAATTAAACTTCCAGTTGATAAATCTTTTAGTTGAAATTATGAGTGGATGAAATTATTCAATCTACTTAACCTCTACACTGTTTATTCCAAATTAGGGTTATTAGCAGTTTTTGTGTAATACCTGTTATTTTCACCCGAACTGTATGTAATGTCTACGAATGAATGAATGAAATATTGACGTCTAACATTTCTTTATTGATCTCCAACTATAACTAGACACTTTCCACTACGTATAAACTGAATAATTTTTCGAGTTGATAATGATTATCGTACCTCACCTACACATTTCTCTGTTTATCCAACAATCAGCCGTATCATTCAACAGTTTCTCGTCCATCAGCCCTATTTACACATTCGTTTCCCCGAAAAAATAAAACCCTATTACCTCGAAGAATACCTTCTCTGTTCTTAATGTTGACAAAGTCGCAGGTAATCTTAATTTCTTCCATCTGTTCAAATGAACAGTATTATCGTTTGATTTGCCTCTTCCACTATGAATGCAGGCTATTCATTGTCGGAGACCATTAAAAAGTGTCGTAAACGTAAACTTTTATAAAACTGTTTACTCTGGTCAGGGGGGGGGGTGGAGAGGGGATAATGTTTACAAATGAGTCGGGTCCGTAGTTCGAATGTACATTTCGGTCCTGCTGCTATAATAATGTCACTGTATCACTAATTTTTTTCCACCGTTTTTTGTGTGTTCAACACCGATAAGAGATAGATGGACCGGATGTTCTTTTCAGGTAGAACGCCCCATTCTTGCACTGTTTTACTCTTTTTCTTCTCCTTCTTTCTCTTATTGTTCATCTTCTTCTCTTTCTTCCTTTCTCTTATTCTTTTTCTTCTTCTTCTCCTCCTCCTTCTTCTTCTTCTCCTTCTTCTTCTTCTTCTTCTTCTTCTCTTCTTCTCTTCTTCTTCTTCTTCTTCTTCTTCTTCTTCTTCTTCTTCTTCTTCTTCTCTTCTTCTTCTCTTCTTCTTCTTCTTCTTCTCTATCTTCTTCTTCTTCTTCTTCTCTTCTTCTTCTTCTTCTTCTTCTTCTTCTCCATCTTCTTCTTCTTCTTCCCAATCCTTCACTTTTATCTTATCCTTGTTCCTTACCCTTCACTTTTATCTTCTCCTTGTTTCTTATCCTTCACTTTCATATTTTCCTTGTTCCTTATCCTTTCGTTTCCGGCATCATTTCGTTTCTTCTTCTTCTTCTCCTTTTCCTCCGTCTACTCCTCCTCCTCCTCTTCCTCCTCCTTCTCCTTCTATTTACTACTTCCTTTTTCATGTATAATAGTTGAATAGTTGTTGCTAAACTATGATGGCTTGTTTCAGCGTATAGTTTGTCAGACTTTGTCTCCAAAGTGAGTGTTTAAACTATAATCATGTGTGTTCACACATGATTAGTTAATTAGATTAGCTCATCTAAATTTGGGAGGAAAATAGTACAAGGAGTTTCCTTAGTTCTTTACTCCCAAACAGTGCTCTGTTTGAAAACTATAAATAAATAAAATAATGCTTCATACATTGCATACAATATTGTTTACGGAATTGAGAGGGAGAAAACGATCAGAACAGTAGAGGACGGAAGACAGGAGAGCAGTGCAAACATAGAGAGAGAATAGTGGCGCCGAAATCAAACAAATTACTGTGTGCTGCTGCTGCTGTTGCTTAGTGCTTAGTTCTTCATGGGGCGAAATTGTGCTCGCTCTTTCAAAATTACACACGAAACTCTCTCACTCTCTCAATTTTTTTCTCCTCGTCTCCAGTTTCGGGCCCTCTGTGGTCAAAGTGATAATAAGTGCTCTTCTTGGCTTAGTGATGATTAGGGGGAAGGAGGAGGAGGAGGATGGATAAGAGGGAAATCCAGAGACGAGAAATTATTGTGGTGCATCTTCACCGCATAATAATTTTCCCTCTCCTAATTAGCAGGGTACCATTTGACTTTTTATCTCTCTTCTTTTCCGCCTTCCCCTCTTTCTCTCTCTCCTCCCCATACTCTATTCTTGTTCTTCATCTTGCACTAACTATCATTATCATCTCATGTAGGATTGTGGTCATCGAACGAGAATATAAGAAAATCTCACGCTTTGGATGAGTGGAGAAGAAAATGAGAATGAGGAAGATAAAGAAAATGGGAAAGAAGGTGAAGAATTGGATGAAAGAGGTGGAGGGAGATGAAAAAATGGAAGAGAAATAATTGTATTCCATTGCTATTGAACCCTTGATGATACTCCCCAGCTCGCATTGATTGACTTTCGATTGAAAATTGCATATATACTTAGATCGTGAAAAGCGGTTTTTTAATTCCATTTCTGTAGAATAGTAATTCTCAAGACTTGACTTTGACTTGAAAATGGCATAAATGTCCGAAACATGTTGTGATAAGATATTTCAAAAAAAAGGGTACTGAGATTTTTATTTTCTTTATATTTAATAGTAATTCTGGTTGGGAATAATTAGAACATTTGGATAAGATTTATTTTTCCCAAATTAGTAGTTTTGTAGTTCGATAGCTTCGTGAATAATAATTTACAGTAAATTAAAATACAGTAATTTGTCCGAATAATATGTCACTTACGGTGAATGATAAGAGACTGATTGATCGATTAGCAGCCCTTATTACAAAACTTAGGAGGGTAAAGTTAGGGCGCAGCCGGCCCACTCTTACACTCAACTCTCTAATACAATAGTTATAAGTAAAACTAGAACACTGTACAACAAAGATTATAAGATTGAGATAAAAAAATAATTCTATCAAAACTTAGGACTGCAGAGATTTCATTAGAAGAATAGAAATAACTTGGAGAGAATACAAACAGTGAATACATATAATCCGAAGTGAAATTGTAAGAAATTAACAGAAGGTAAGTAAAAAATGAAAAAGAGTGAACCAAAGAGAAATGAAATAGCTATTTATGTATTAAGAGCGTAATGCGCAACTTTATCGCTCGCGCAAAACAGTTATCACGCGACGCGATGCGGAGCTTTTGCTTTTGCAAGAGCGATAAAGAAGCATTATGCGCGAATTACATACAAAAATTTTTCTACAACTGCACAAACTTGTTAAATCACTTTTATATCTGGCGGAGTTTATGATAATTCGTCTACACTGATATCCGTCATGGCTGTATAATCGGTACAATTACCGACTTTTTAGGTTAAGATCTGACCGAGAGTGGTTTGTCTTTTGGCGAGCTGCTTATCATCAGCTGACTAGCGAGCGTGAAGAAACTCTTCTGCGCATGCGCAAATGATTAGCGAGCGTAAAGAAAATCTACTGCGCATGCGCAGATGGTTAGCGAGCGAAACAGTAGATTCTCTTCAGAAATAAGCTGTTTTTCGAGGAGAATTGAGTATGTAAATTCTTTCTTTACGCGCAGTTGTAGAAAAAAGCATATTATGAGAATCTTATCGCCTATTTTTTATAGCTTAGAATAATAATTGAACTATGATCAAGAGAGAAGATCGAGTACCTACGAAGTAGATTTGAAATAAAGGAACAAAGAGAAGTAGGGAAGGATAGAGAAGGAACTAAAGGTAGAGAGATGAAGAGAGGGATATTGAGAGTGAGGAAAGAGCATCAAATGATGAGAATCTCTTCACCTTGATCACTAATTACTGAAAGAGCGCCTCTTAATTGCAGCTGACCGCAATTAGACACCAGCTTGTTGGCTCCAGCCTGCATCTCAACACTTCTGATGAGAACAAAAAAAAAAGATTTCGAAAAAAGGAAGTGAATCACGTTTATAGTGCTCACTAATTTAGGTGATTCAGCTTGCGGACAAGTGGTCTAGCTCATCAAACTCATCAGAGGTTCAGATCTGTAGATTGTTTTAAGATGACTGTGTAGGTAATGTTTTTGTACTTTTGGAACCTCAGAAAGTATGTATTCAATGAATTGAAAATGAAATTCCGGCAAGATTGAATGAGTAGAGTTTATTTATATGTATGCTGAAACAGTAACAATAAATAACGAGTCGCGGGTTGATCAATAAGAAGAAAAGCTTCATTCATTAAATATACTAGTAGGAGAAATATTCTTCGAAAATTCATATTATTCTTTCATCTTCGTCATTTTTCTCATCCATCTACTTCCTTTATTTTGTCTCTTCTCTCTTCTCACTTCTTCTTTTTCTGCTTCTTCTCCTTCCTCTTGTTGTTGTTGTTGTTGTTGTTCTTCTTCTTCTTCTTCTTCTTCTTCTTCTTCTTCTTCTTCTTCTTCTTCTTCTTCTCCTCCTCCTTCTTCTTCTTCTTCTTCTTCTTCTTCTTCTTCTTCTTCTTCTTCTTCTTCTTCTTCTTCTTCTTCTTCTTCTTCTTCTTCTTCTTCTCCTTTTTATTTACTTATTCATTTATTTATTCGTGGACAGAATCACAAATCATATAAATATGATTAGGAAGGAACAACTGGCTTGGCCCAAATCTATTCCATTCTCAAATTTTTTCTCCTTCTTCTTCTTCTTCTTCTCTTCTTCTTCTTCTTCTTCTTCTTCTTCTTCTTCTTCTTCTTCTTCTTCTTCTTCTTCTTCTTCTTCTTCTTCTTCTTCTTCTTCTTCTTCTTCTTCTCTTCTTCTTCTTCTTCTTCTTCTTCTTCTTCTTCTTCTTCTTCTTCTTCTTCTTCTTCTTCTTCTTCTTCTTCTTCTTCTTCTTCTTCTTCTTCTTCTTCTTCTTCTTCTTCTTCTCCTTTTTATTTATTTATTCGTGGACAGAATCACAAATCATATAAATATGATTAGGAAGGAACAACTGGCTTGGCCCAAATCTATTCCATTCTCAAATTTTTCCTCCTTCTTTTTCTTCTTCTTCCTCTTCTTCTTCTTCTGCATCATCCTTTATCTTTCTCGTTTTCTTCTCCATCTTTGCTCAACTCTACCTGGACCTACCGCATCGATGGGCTACTATTGTATGCATCTCTTAACAAAACATGCATCCCTCTTTCTAAAGGGATGTTTTCAGACACGTTCCTGCATAATTTTACAGCTCTGGAAGCGCGTGTAGTCTGCTGCTGCAGGTTTCTGCTTTTCAAAATCCGTGTTGTAGACTTGTATTTCGGAATTGCTTCTTCTATTATAAACCACAAAAAATTATTATCACATTCTATAATTTATTGATGAAATATACAGTACTTTGAATATCTATCATAACATCAATATCAATATGATTTACTTGATGTGGAAGAAATTATTTGGTTATTATGGAGTAGGTCCTTTCTACGTTTTCTATACTCTGTTCCTTTCAATTTCGTCTTACACTATTGTGTTCTCTTCTCCTTCTATTTCTTCTTATTCTTTTCCTTCTTCTTGTTCTTGTTCTTCTTCCTCATCTTCTCGTTCTACGTTTTCTATACTCTGTTTCTTTCAATTTTGTCTTACACTATTGTGTTATCTGCTCCTTCTATTTCTTCTTCTTCTTCTTCTTCTTCCTCATC
The DNA here is from genome assembly GCF_014356525.2 of Nilaparvata lugens. Lineage (NCBI taxonomy): Eukaryota > Metazoa > Arthropoda > Insecta > Hemiptera > Delphacidae > Nilaparvata > Nilaparvata lugens. The sequence goes on along the minus strand of NC_052508.1, from coordinate 62,724,388 downwards.
TTCTCATTCTTCTCATTCTACTTCCATTTCTTCTTCTTTTCCTCCTTGATGCTGGAGCTTTTATTCTCACTGACGCTTCTTGCTAGTCTCTCTTTCCGACCTTTCATAATTTCTCTCTCTTCCACTACTGAACTCGACAATGTCGTCATATATCCACTTACAACCCATCATGGTCCTGTCCAACGATTGATTTTGTTTATGAAATAATGTGGGTGACAATAATCGACTAACAAAAGAAACAGCTGATTGTCAATTCAGGGCACAACCAAGTTGACTTTCAGCTCCAAGGAGAGAGAAGCTGTGTTGTGTTGCTACTCTACTAACGAGTCTCATCTTTCAACACTCTTCCAAGTTCTATCAACACATTTATCCTATGATCACTGATTATCTTTCTCGTGGTTTACTTCTCTGTTTCTCCTTTCAATTATCAATTCTCAAGTTATGTTCAATCTTATTGATCTATTCAATAGTTATGTACAATTAAATTCAATAAAATATACAATAGGCCTACAATAAAATCTGTTCATTATGATTATGTACAATAGTGTAAAACTTCAACCAAAGCTGTTAAGCTACTCTAGTTCTTTCCTTTTTTTTCCATCATGATACTGTTCTATATAACAATAATAATTTTGTATTATATAATAATAATGAAAATATTTCAAAAAAATTTCAATTTCTTTTAAATTTCTTCCCTTTTTGATTCGTATATTATTTTCCCTACTCATCTAAACTCAATTCTTTCCAACGAATTTAAACCTCACAATTCTTCACCGCCAGTAACAATTTCAAATCTACATTGAATTTGTCTAATCTCTCTTCTTATTTTCCACCCTTCCTTTTCCGTTTACCTTTTCTCTTTCTTCTTTACCTTCTTTCATTCCATCCTATCTCTATCGTTTCTTTTCCATTCTTTTTGGTTTTTCTTTTCTTCTCTTCTTTTCTCTTCTTTCTCATCTAGGATATCCTCTACGAAAATCTCCTCCTTATCGAAATAATATTCTTCACTTTTATCTCCACCTTCTTCCCCATCCTTCACTTTTATCTTCTCCTTGTTCCTTATCCTTCACTTTTATCTTCTTCTTCTTCTTCCTAATCCTTCAGTTTTATCTTCTCCTTGTTCCTTATCCTTTAATTTTATCTTATCCTTGTTCCTTATCCTTCACTTTTATCTTCTCCTTGTTCCTCATTCTTTAATTTTATCTTATCCTTGTTCCTTATCCTTTAATTTTATCTTATCCTTGTTCCTTATCCTTCACTTTTATCTTCTCCATGTTCCTCATTCTTTAATTTTATCTTCTCCTTCTTCCTTATCCTTCACTTTTATCTTCTCCTTGTTTCTTATCCTTCACTTTCCATCTTTTCCTTGTTCCTTATCCTTTCGTTTCCGTCATCAATTCCACCGTTCTCAACACTCTTCCAATCATTCCCGAATTCTCTTAGCCTTTCAAACTGAAGCTGAAACTTCTCCACTACATTCAGCCGTCTCATTCACTCTTTTTTTTCTCTCTCTCTCATTCTTCCTCTTTCCTCGATCTCCAACACATTCCATCTCGTTCGCAACGAAATCTCACTTCTTCTTCAAATGCAGCACAAAAACTGCACCGATTGAATTTCTCTGCTCACTTCATTGACTAGAAAAACTGTCCACACGATATTTGGAGCAGCAGTTTTATGCTCGCATTGGAACTCACTCAAAAACTACAGACTGCACTCCTCCGATTTATACACATATCCTCTCTTTCTACTCGTTCTTCTTTCTCCTTACGTCTTCTTGATCTTGTAAAAAATGAAATTCTTTTCAAAACAATGGTCGCGAATCTCTCGCAATTCTTGACACCCGTCATTTATCACATCTCGATCTTCGTAACTATGACAGCTCTTTATTCTTTCCATTATCATCATCACCATCATCATCATTCTAATACTTCTCCACCTCTTTCATCTTTCTTTTTCTTCTTCTCCTTTCCCTCCTTCACCCACCTTCTTCTCAAAACTTAAACTCTCATCTGGCAATCTCTTCGCAATATATTAAGCGATACTGTAACATAAAGTACACAATAATTGAGACCGTCCTGAAAGAAAGCGAATGATTCGAAAGAAACAGTTCGACAGTGGCTATCGTCATAAATTAATAACTTCCATGTTGAGTTGCGAATCGTCCCATTCCCAAGTTTTTCTGTATCTTTTGTTTTACGTCTCTCGCCTTCTAAATTCGTCGAATCTTCGGCTGACGTGTTTTTCATTGTCAGAGTCAACACCGTCGTTTAATGTAGATATAATTCATTTGGTTGTTCTTCCATACAAACTTCAAGCAATCGACACTACGCATCCATATTTGGATGTGTGACTATGATGATAAGAAACTTACTAAAATTACTAGAATATACGAATCAATTTTAAGTAAGACAAACCAAAAATTAGATAGGTTTACAACTTGAGAGATATACTCGTATAGCTGAGATATACTCAGATTGTTCTGATCTGCACTCGATACAATTTCCACTAAACTATACAAATTGAGTGAGGAGAAAATAGTCGCATCTATGTCAGCATTCTTTGTTTCGTCAATCCATCCTAAATTTCATTCACACTTGCTGAATGTACTGTCTAAGCTTTTTTCAACTTGTCCCCACTTGTTGATTCTGGATTATTTTCAAGATAATACTCTTCTCCACACTAATGTAGGAAATCTCGATAATTATTGTCTTTCCAACATGCTTTCACCATCAATTCCTAATAATCTTATCACCTGTGACAAAAATAAATCGCATATATTTCTCAATTGTGTACCTGATAATGTAAATTTTTCAAAGTCTCCACAATTTCTTCTCAATCATTGTCTTGATATCCTCTCGCTTATGACTATTATGATAAAACCGTTTTATATAATGTTATTGTATTCTTATTACTTCTTTATTTATTATGAAACTTCATAACTGATCTAGTGAATTGTTTGTATTTGTTTTAGGCTGGGGCACTCGGCCTCCGTGTCAGCAGTATGTGATGGTTGACGGCGAGCAGCGATGCAATCGCCACCCCCCACCGCCCCCTCGCCACCCGCACTAGACCTGCAGCCGCCCACAACCAGCATGAGTCCTGAGGAGGAGACGTCGGCCTCGCCGCCCGCGGGCCTGGTGGCAGGCGGCAGTCACCGCGAGGAGGCCAGGATATCCTCGCCGCCGTCAGGGAGCAAGTTCGTGCACGACAAGGAGGATGACCATCGAGGATCAACGAGGAACATCGACGAGGATGATCGGCTCACCACCACCAAAGAAGAGGACAACTCGTGGACCAACTCTGACGTCGAGAAGTTCGACGGCAAGATCGTCTACAACCCGGACGGATCGGCCTACATCATAGAAGACAGCGAGATGTCCGAGGATGACGCCGTCGAGATCCCGCAACTGATCCGCGACGGCTGCATAGTCGACGGTCCCGGCGTCAGTTTGTCGCAGTTCCAGGTGTTCCCCCAGATCGCTAACGCGTTCTATGTGTCCAGAAACAACGTCTACAATGCGTTATATGGTGGAGCAACTGGCGGACAATCTTCTCACGCCTACTCAATGCACGACAAAAAAATAGTTCCTGAAGTGCCCATAATGCACAGCTACAGGGTGTACACTGTACGTGATAATAAGACTGGCGAGGTGGGTAAAATGAGTGCAGGGTTGGAGGAATCCGACAAGAAACCACAGAGCAAAGACTGTTCATCGGTGCCCGTGAAGCCCATCCTCATGTGTTTCATCTGTAAGCTGTCATTCGGGTATGCTAAATCATTTGTGGCTCACGCCATGGGTGACCACAACGTAGTTTTACAGGATGATGAGCGGGATATCCTGGGCCACAAGAACTGCAGCGCCATCATCCAGTGTGTGGGCAAACAGAAGGAGCCATTGGTTTCGTTCCTGGAACCACTCTCGCCTCCCGTAGTGAGCCTGAAAGCGCCGCAGTCGCCCGCACGCGCGTCGCCTGTCGATGACATCACCAACACACCCTCAAGGGGGACAACCTCGCCTCTGCAACAGTCCTCTGTCCAGAATAATCAACATGTTCCTGAGACTTCGGTCTCCCTACCCGAACACTCGGGTAGTTCTAGTAATAATGATAATGTTAATAATCTTAGTAGTGTTAGTAGTAGTAGGATGTCGTCAATGAACAACTGTGTGATGGACCTGACAAGAAAAAGTCCAGCATCGCAAGGGGGCCGCAGCAGTGTATCCCCCTCCCCAGGGGCCAGTCCGTCCCCTGGTACCACCCTCAGTCCGCTGCTGGGGGCCGGAGGGGGTCTGCCATACCCCCAGCCACCACCCAACTTCCTCACTGGCACCACGATAGGGGTGTGCCCTGACCACATGGCCGGTCGTCCCAGTGGTGTCGAGTGCTCCAAGTGTGAGCTCATCCTCAGTTCCTCCCGGTTGGGTGGCGTCGGTGGTCCACTAGCTGGCATGCACTCACGCAACTCCTGCAAAACCCTCAAATGTCCCAAGTGCAACTGGCACTACAAGTACCAGGAGACACTTGAGATCCACATGAAAGAAAAACATCCCGAAACTGAAACCTCCTGCATTTACTGCATTGCAGGTCAACCACATCCCAGACTAGCACGAGGTGAGACATACACCTGTGGATACAAACCATACCGCTGTGAGGTATGCAACTACTCCACAACAACAAAAGGCAACCTCAGCATACACATGCAATCTGACAAACATCTCAACAACATGCAAGAACTACAAAATGGTGGAGTCAGCAACACTGAGCTCTCCCAACAACAATCTGCACCTTCACCACAATCCCAACAACATCACAAACCTGGTGGTTTGGCTAGTCCTGGACCTGGACATCACCACCCCCATCATTCCAGCCCATTGGCTGCTCAATCTTCTCAAAAACCAAAACCCACCTTCCGTTGTGACGTCTGCAACTATGAAACAAATGTGGCCCGTAACTTGCGTATCCACATGACTAGTGAAAAACACACCCACAACATGATGGTACTGCAGCAAAACGTGAAACATATGCAGACGTTGAACGCGATACAACAGTCCCACCAGCAACAGATGGGTTTTGAGTCACTGCTGTTCCACCCTGGTATGACACTACCAGGTGAGAAGCCACCTCCTCACACCGAGGCTGCTCTGGCTGATATGGCTTACAACCAGGCGCTGTTGATACAAATGATGACAGGCGGTCAGCTACCTCCTCACATTCCTCCCGAGCTGGCGCCTCATATGGACATGGGGTTGAACCCTGACACCATGGAACCACCCCCTGAGCCCGCTGACCCCGACCCCGAACATCTCTTCCAATGCTGTGTCTGCAATGTGTTTGCTAGTGATAATCTAGAAGCATTGTCTCACCATCTTGCAGCTGATCGCACGAAAATCAGGGAACAAGAGATTTTGGCTGTGGTCGCAGGTCACTACGTTTGTAAACTCTGCACGTATAAGACGAACTTGAAGGCTAACTTTCAACTGCACTGCAAGACTGACAAACATCTACAACGACTGCAGCATGTGAACCATGTCAAGGAAGGTGGACCCAGGAATGAGTGGAAACTGAAATACGTTTCCTCTCCCGGAGGAGTGCAGGTTAGGTGTCATGCTTGTGACTACTATACCAACAGCGCTCACAAACTACAACTCCACACAGCAGGACAACGTCATGAGGCTTCTGCTCTGCTCTTTAGACACCTCAGAGACCAGGATAGGAGTTCGAACTCGGCAAGGATCTATCACTGTGCTCTATGTGGGTTCAGTTCGAGAAATAAGCTGCCACTGCTGCAGCATGTGAGATCTATGAAGCACCTGCAGATGGAGCAGATTCATCAGCTGCAGCGGCGAACTGAGGGCAAGGATGTGCAGACTGACATTGGAGAGGTGTTCCAGATCCTAACGCCGCCGCCCGAAACACCTGAGCCTGAGAGTACAGGTGAGCACATTTGAAATATTCTATTTACTCATATATTAAATTTTATAAATTTTGATGATATATAGCCTATTTCATTTTTTTCATAAATGTAATTGAATATTGGATTTGAACTCGTTTTGTATCCATCCATACATTACTTTAAAATAAGTTTGGTATCTTGAATTTCTTGATCCATTCTGATCAGCAATTATTTCACTTTGAACTCATTACTAAATATTCAAAATCATCTTGGCAATCAAATGCGTATTTGAATTTATTACTGAATATTCAGAATGATCTTTGCAATCAAATGCTTAGTCTATAATATAATTAAGGAAAGAATCGTCATGAACATTCACGGGATGGGAAGTAGCCTACATGAATGACGCATCATCACGTCTGAATTACTGGACTGATTAACTTGAGATTTTCGACTTGACATAAATATTCTTAATTTACCGAGGATGGATATTGGCTTATTTTTATTGATATTAAGCAATAATTCCTTTTGTATAATTGAAACAAATGTATTCAATTTGTGATTCAAAGTTTACGTGAATATAAACGCTTCTAAAATGAGTAGGTCCACGTGGAAACTTTTGGAAATCCGTTATTTATATACTTGAAAACTCTGTGATGCTTATTAATAGTTGATTAATAATCCAAATTTTGTTTGTGATGTAGGAAGCAATAATCAATTTCCTAATGATGAAATCTATTTCATATGCACATCTCTCATGAAGAAATCAAGATTCATTTTATTTCTATTTTTTCAAATAGAAACAATGACATTCTATCATAGCAATTTTTCTCATCGTCGCTCGTAGAATATAAGATCAGGGAACAATAATGAGATGGATGGAGTAAATCCCGTAATTGTAAATTATCAGAGTAGCTGGAACCAGATGGAAATCACAAGAAATAAATATCAAATGATACCTAATCAGGATTATATGTTATCCTATACTGCAGATTAGGTATGAAGAAAATGTTCCCCTTTGTAACGTAAATAACTTTCAGAGAGAAAACCATCCCTATCGTTAACAATAGAAACCTTCAGCAGCCGTGATAAGCTTTACAACAAAGTTTCTTTCTCTGCTCATTCTTTCTCTCCTCTTCTCTGCTATTTCTCTTCCAGCACCTGCTCCGTATCTCTCCCGACTCCAATTCTCTTCCAAAACTGCTCTCATCCACCAATTCTTGAGTTATGCGTAGCCATTTGCTCTTTTTGAAGCTCTGTGTATTTTCGCTTCTGTTCTCTCTCTCTCTTCTACATGCTTTATCACTGATCTCGCCTCTTTAGAATATTACTCCCTCTCAATGTAGTGGATTTGAATCGGAATTGAACTATAAATGTTGAACCGAATAAATTCATTTTTTTAATCCATTGAAATTCAGCTTCTATTTTCTATTGCATTTATCTCATATCTTTGGCTTTCTCCCGCCTTTTCTCTTGCATCAATTTATTTTAAGTTTCCTATCTACTCCTAAAACAGTCTTCACCCTCTCATAAACTTTTCGGACTCGATCATTTATCCTCAAGTTTCTAATTCCTTCTTTTGAAGAATAATGACTCATATTTATTTATTTATTTATTTATTTATTCAATCATTCAGAATTACACAACTTACAGAAAGCACCACAGGCTTATAAGCCCAAAACGGTTCCAATTATAATTTATACAACTCCTATATAGCATACACTCGTATGTAATACAGAGTACTAACTCCAATATTACCAGTTATACTCTGAAATTATATTCACATTTGTTTTTTTTTCGAAGTATTGAAAACGTATTTTGTGGCCAGAATAGAAAAAGTAATCAATCATCTTATGTCTAATTCAATATTTGGTTTCAATTTTCCCCTCTAAAATTCTACATTCATTTCTCATCCAGCTATTATCTCTCCTCGTCTCCTTTTGGTTCAATATAATCAGTCGACTATGTCCAATTACAGAATCAAAGTTTATCATAATCATGATATCATACTATGCTGGTTGACACTCTAAGCCGAAGATAATACAATACACTAAAAAAGACCGGGATAAGATACTACACTCTTGATCGAAGATAATACATTACTACAGTATTACACTATAATAATCATACTACAATATACTGTACTATAACGTGCTAGTACTATAAACTCTTACGATCGTTCGTTCTCCTACTTGATTGGCATGATTAATCGCCTTACCTCCTGCAAGTAGGCTTCTTCCCAACATGAAGTCAAAGCACAGAGTATGTGAGGGGGTCCATGAGACCAGGAGGGGGTCTCACTTACCTCGGCTCAGGGAGGTCCTTCTATTGTTTTCCATCTATGGCAAGAAGCAGTTGCACTGCTCTGTACTTCCATTGGCTGATGGGCGTGTACTCACCTCTATTCTTTTACTCTTTCTTCTTCTCCTTGTTCTCATCCTGGCCTCATCCTTCTACTCGGCTCGCGTCTCTTACTATTCTTCTCCGTCTCCTTCTACTCTTGTTCAGTACATGGTAGCTCTTGTGCTATCGAGGACTCGAGCTGTGGTAGCTCTTCTTGTGTTATCCAGGACTTGAGCTGTTGTAGTGTGGTGTAGTCCTTTATACTCCATTCGCCACCAACTTCTTAGGTATTCTCGAATCTCTGACTCCTTTGCATTTACTGTATCCCCTTCCTCCTCCTCTCTTAAACATTTTTCAAACTACCCGTATTTTTATTATTAATCTCCTTCTTCCACTTTTTTCTTCTCTCTCTTCCATGTAACTCTCTCCCATGATCTGCTGTGTTCCACAGTCGGCTTTAGCAGATATTCACAATTTTTCTCTCATAGTTTCTTTGAATTGTTATGACCATGATATGCGGGGATATATTATAAATATCAATTTATTCTAATAATATTCTGCTCTAGCTATGTGAACTAATATTTTTGTTTTGTGGATATGGGTAACAAGGAAAAGATCTTCAGCTTTAATCATATATGAAAAATGAATCGATTCATTTATTTTTTCTCCTAGCCTTGTTATTGGATGGGCACGTTAAACTGTAGGTCCCGGATGAAGTATGACAGTCGTAAGGCCCATTGACGGCTCAAATTATATATTCAGGCGGTGGGACATTCCCACAAGGGACTCCTCACCAACAAAAGCCATATGAATTTTCTTTTTTTCCCCTGGCCTATATTTGCATTCTTATGGTTTCAATCTCTCCTATATCCTCTCGCAATTGTCACACCATCATCGCGTTGCTTCTTCTTTTCTGCTTCTATCCTCCGTTCTCCATATTTTTAAAAAATCCTTGTATTCTGACTTCTCAACAGTTCTCAATCATTATACGTTTAGTTGACATAACTATTCCCGAAAAGTAGGCTGTCACTTCTCCACTTACAATAATGCTCCTGTTACCTAGAACTTTCACCATCTCTTATCATCGTCTCTCTCTCTCTCTCCCTCGCTCCTTCTGATTTTTCTCATCTCTTTCACACTCACGTAATATCTCAACTAATCATAAAATAATTTGACGTCAGTCGGGTCCCCACACTAATTATTATTCGTATACGTAAAATTCTATACAGGCTCACAGTACCCAATCATTTTTTTGCTTTCTCCCTTTCAATACCTTAGATAATATTACATGAGTCTCAATTCAATAAAATACTTGTGAGTGATGATGTTCTACTTGTGGTATTTTCTATGAACATAGATATTTGAATATCTCTGCATTATCTTTAAATTTTCTATTCAAACATACATATTTTCATGAATGAATCGAAAATCTATCTTAGTTGGAGTTCAAATCTTTGATTCTTCGTTATTTTTTATAACTGACACTAAAACTATTTCTCTCTTATCAAATTTCGAGTTTAAAAAATCTCCATCCTGCATATTTCGTTGTTTTGTTCCAGAAAACTGTGATCTAACACGTGATAGCGACAGTAAACCAGATCTGAAAGAGCTCTCCTCACCGAGCAACCAGTGCGAGTCCCAAGCGCGTCACAGTCAAGACTCAGTCGACAAGAGTCCAAAACCGTCGTCCAAAGAGTCATCCTCGGCAAGTCACCTCTGTCCCTACTGCAACTACACCAGCAGCTCCGAGCTGCAGATCCAAGCTCACGTTCTCGCCCAGCATTCGCAGTCGGACCGACCTCGTTCGTCTCCGTCACCCGCCAAGGAAACCTTTCTGTGTCCTCTCTGCCAGGACGGCTTCAAGGATAAACCACAACTGGAGAGACATGTCATGCAGATTCACAGCGTCAACTCTGAAGGCTTGCAACGGCTTCTGCTATTGGTTGACCAATCACATTGGTTGAACACGGTCTCCCGCCAGAACACAACCTCCAACCAAAACCTCTCACCCTCCTCTTCATCCAGTAAGGACCAGGAGCAGAAACAGAACACCTCGGACTCCAGTATGAAGATGGACGAGGACAAAGATGAGGTGCATAATTTGTCATCATCTGAAGAGCTACCTGAAGACGAGAACCGTTGTCAAACTTGTTCCAAGTCTTTCAGAAACATCGATGAGCTATGTGCCCATCAAAACGAAACAGGACACCTGGAACTAAAACAAACCCCCAGTGGACCCGGTTATCTGTGTTGGAAAAAGGGCTGCAATCAGTATTTCCAAAGTGCACACAGTCTCCAGATGCATTTCAGAGAGATCCATTCCCGTGGAGGAGGAGGTGGTGCTTCCAATATGGCGGTGTCTGAGAAACATGTCTACAAGTACCGGTGTAACCAGTGTAGTTTGGCATTCAAAACCATGGAGAAACTCCAGATGCACTCCCAGTACCATCTTATCAGAGATGCAACAAAATGTGTGCTGTGTGGGAGGAACTTTAGATCAATGATTTCTCTCAACAAACATGTAGAAATGTTTCATGCTGATATGAACGAGGAGGAGATGATGGCATACAAGCAAAGCTTGATGAACAACCCGCTGCTTTTGGCTGGACTGAGTGGGCAGATTCTGGATCCCTCTTTCAATGAGCTGCTCAAGAAAGAAACGATGAAAGCTGATGATGATGTCATGGAAGTTGATGATAGTCCCGGAAAAGATGGACAAGATGATGGTTCGACTCCAGCTGGAGATGGGGACAACAGTGATGATTCGATTGTGTATAAGGATCAGCAGTTTCTGGAGGACTACTTGAACAGTCAGGCAATTGCAGAGGACAGCTACAATGACCCCCACCGTAAATACAAGTGTCACCGGTGTAAGGTTGCATTTACAAGACAGAGCTATCTAACAAGTCATAACAAGACATTGCTCCATAGAAAGGGTGAAAAACTGAGCTACCCAATGGAGAAGTATCTAGACCCCAACAGACCTTACAAGTGTGATGTATGCAAGGAATCGTTCACCCAGAAAAATATCCTATTGGTGCATTATAACTCAGTGAGTCATCTACATAAATTGAAGAGAGCAATGCAGGAGCAACAGCAGAACAACAACAATAACACCCCAGTTTCTCCACAGACGGCAGCATCTGTAGCTGCAGCGGCTGCATTGGTAGCTGGTTTGGGTGTTGCTCCATCATCAGCTGCAACATTGAACTCCAAAATGATGTCATCATCCTCAACTTCAGAGGAAGATGATAAGAAGCCATACAAGTGTAATATATGTAAGGTGGCTTACAGTCAGGGATCCACTCTGGACATCCATATGAGATCAGTTTTGCATCAAACCAGAGCATCCAAAATTCAAGATTTGGCACTTTCTGGTCAGATAGATTTGAGTAAGCCGTTGATAGAGCAACCGGAGCCTCAAAAGGTGCAAGATCAGCATAAAAAGTCAATACAAGACATCCTTGGGTCTCCAAAACATCTGAGCTCTCCATCAGGGAGTTCAATTTCAACTCAGGTGCCGTCTCTCAGCCAGGGTTCATCCCCAGGGACACCAATCACTTCTGGCACATCCTCAACACCGAATTTGTCTACAGTTCCTACTAGCTTAGTGATGTCTAGTGCTGCCAGCAGCACGACCTCAACAACATCTGTGATACCTTCTCCATCTCAACATGGCAATGTGATTTCATGCCAGAGGTGCAGTGCACTGTTCATGACTCAGGAACAGCTGACCACTCATCAGCAACTCTACTGCCTTTTCGGGAGTCCCATGTCACTCTTCCCACCACTGCCCACAACAGCATCCCAGAATACAATGACTCAGTCACTAGCCTCACCACACGCAGGCAATAACAACAGTCCATCTCCAATACCACTGACTCCCAATGATGACGCCTTCTCTAGAATGGCACTTCCCACCAAGAAATCGTCCCAGATGTACAAACACCTTCTAGAAAGCTTTGGGTTCGATTTGGTGATGCAGTTCAATGAAAACCACCAACGTCGCCAGAGGAAAGAACGTGAGGAGAATGAAAAACTCATGTCAGAAATCACATCCACCACAACAACAATTGAAGAACAGCAACAGCATCAACAACAGCAGCCACAACCGATCCCCATTCCCATGGAGGAAGCTCCTGTGGAACCTGAGCCTGTAGAAATGAAAATGGAGGAAGAACCCATTGAAGCTGACCTTCCAGAAGTTTCCAAATCAACCTGTCAACACTGCAACAAAGAATTCTCGAGTGTCTGGGTGTTGAAGGCACACTGTGAAGAAGTCCATCGTGATCTAGTCCCATTAGATTTCCTTGAAAAGTATGCCCAGAAATTCAAGAATGAGTATGAAAAGAAATCAGTTCCTACAACAACCGCTTCCAACTCGACTAGTACAGTCTCCACATCAACTACAACTACCACAAACAGTAGCAGTAATATTTCATCTACTACTAGTACAACAACAACTAGTAGTGCTACTAGTTCCAGTGCAGAAGTAACTCCTGAGAAGGAAGTGGAAGTGGATAGTAAGGAGATAATTCAAGCTAAGTTGGGAATGATACAAGATGTGCAACCTAGTAAACCTAGTGCTACTTCAACACCACAGCAGGCTCCACAACAAGCATTGCAACTCACACCAACAGAGAATTTGACACGTGCGAGTACACCTACAGCTTCTTCAACTCCAGCTTCCAGTACGGATTCAATTCCAATGACCAACCCCATGTCTGCAGGGGTTTCAGGGAACAACAGCAACCCCAACATCCCCATGTCCCTGGCACAGCAGATGAACGAAATGCAGGCTGCGCTGAACGTGATGGCCGCTTCCCAGCTACAACAGCAACTGCAGTTTAACCCCATGATGATGGGCATGGCAGGTTTAGGCATGGGGCTCCCTCTGGGTCTGAACATGCCAGCTATTGCCGCCATGAACCTGCAGCCGCCTCTGGTGCCCATGATGATGCCTCCGCCTCCATTCGACCCCATGGTTGGCCTGGGTCAAGGTCAGAATCCGCTCTTTGGTCAGCAACAGGACACCGCCTCCCTTCTAGCCAAGCAACAGCAGCATCTGCTGCAGCAACAGCAAGCGGTGAGTCAGAATACATTCCATTATTTTATGAATAATATTAATTGGATATGAAAAAAGTGTCATACAAATAATAATTAGCATTTAAAGAAATCAAGTTTACATGATTATATTTTCAGATGAATACTCAATGAAAACATTATACAATGAAACTCACATAATTATATATATATTGAAATTGAAACTAATTGAAGATATCATAAAACTGAGTTCACATGATCATATATTGAAATAAAAACTACAATCAGCTCAAGTTGGATCTTTGGCTGCCTCTCTACCAACCTATATAGGCCATTGAGGCTACTGTGATGGTGAATTCCAAGAATTAATGCCCTCATTGTAGTTCCAAACATATAAAGATTGAATGACCAGCCTATTTGATTTACCTTAATCTCAATGAAAGCTGTGTGAATCTATCACAAGAGAATATTGTTATGTGTATATTATACTTTTAATAATAGTGCAGTATAATCTTTAACTTTACCATTCACTTCATATGGAAATATGAAGACATATACTTGATAAATCATTGTTAATATTTATGTGATAATTCTATGAATATTGGTGGAAGTAATAATCTCATACAGATAGGGATAGTGAAATTTATCTCATCATTCCATCAACTCTTAGGAAGGTGTTATCAGTCAGTTAATATCAATCTAATAAATAGATAAATTTGTCTGCTATCATCAAATCTGTCATTATCAAGTCGAATTATTTCTTGTAGAGGAGAAATAATCATGCAAAAACGTGTTCTATTGAGAACGATAATTGCTATTATTGATTGGATTCCTCCAGTTCATTCACAGACCATTTTAGGATAAATTCATCATATCAATAATTAAAGGCAGAATTTTAAAAACATCTTCTCGATAGAAAGAGTTAATATTAGCCTACTTTCTCTCCTAAAAATTCCACTCACAGACTTTATTCACGATATCATTCTCATGTTATCAATTATTAAATAATAATGTATCACAATAATGTGGTGTCACATTTATTCATACAATTAAGATGCCAATAGTAGTCCTTCGTGATGAAATCATCATTCACACAATACAATACACTTTATATCTGTCAAGTGCTTCAATATGAGTTGGGAGGAATATTATTTTATCTCAACCGACTTTTCTTTCACTATCTCCTTCCACTTCATTTGCTATAGCTACTCATATTCAAAATAAAATTAATTTTGACCTTCAATATACAAAATGATTCTGTTAAAATAATCAGAATGCATTCAGTTCAATAAGAATCCCTTTATTACTCATAATCTTGTACTAAATCAATATTTGTGTTGTTTTTTTTCACTAACATCAATTTTGCTATTTTCACTAATGATGATTGGATGAACTAATGAGTCATTAATATGAATATTACAAATATTATTGTTTTTCAAAACGTGCTTCGCTATTCATTGTTCATCATTATAAAAAATCGTTCAATTATAGCTCACAATTGATCAATTATGAATGGCTGGAAAATACCAGTAATTTTCTATATCTTGTACTATTATCATATTATCACTATTCCATCAAATTATTATAATCTTTCTGGAACATTTCAACCTCTTTTTGTGTTAACTTCAGTATATTATCACTCAATTACAGTGCTGCCTATTAGACTTAATAGTGTATGCCATTTCATAAAAAATGAATGAAAATAACTTGTCTCTTGTTCATGCTTCAATAATGCATTTTTATCACATTTGAACTATTTCTCTCCAAGCAGGAGAGAACACATTCACACTCCCCCATTATCATAACTACTTCTGTTCTCTCAACAGGTGAATGCTTCCCAGCAGAAACGGGCTAGAACACGGATCACGGACGATCAACTGAAGATACTAAGGGCTCACTTTGACATCAATAACTCGCCATCTGAAGAACAAATCCACGACATGGCTGGACAAAGTGGCCTTCCACCGAAAGTTATCAAACACTGGTTTAGGAACACACTGTTCAAGGAACGACAAAGAAACAAGGATTCTCCATACAACTTCAACAATCCACCTTCAACAACTTTGAACTTGGAGGAGTATGAGAAGACTGGAGAAGCAAAAGTTATGCCACTGAATGTGGATGATTTGCAGAGCCCCAGTACACCTAGTACGAAGGAGCCACCAACTAGCACAACTCCTGTGAGTGCTGCAGTGACACAGTCTGTGAAGAAACCGCCACCTCCCCAATCTCCACAATCGACAATCTCTTCTCAAATTCAACAATCTCCTCAGTCTTCCCCGACACCTCAGAAACAATCGCAGTTGTTGGGTATGTCAACACCTTCCTCAGCATCATCGTCTCAGAATCAGATGCAACAACAACAGATGAACTTGTCTATGCCATTTCCTCATCCCCCGGAGCAAATAAAGACTGAGCCGAGAGACATTACTCTTCAGTCACATCTAGTCGAACAAGAACAACAGCAAAAGTTCAATAGTCTTATGCTTGAGACTGAAAGCCGATTGAAACGTGAGATCACGGACGAGAAACCGAGTTTCTATCAACATGGTCAGCTACACTCACCACCCAGCCCCAGTCTAAGTGACCGTATGAACCCTTCACGTAATGCATCACCTGAGAATCTCACTTTATCTTCAATAATCAACTCGCAACTGGGACCTGATGGTATGCCAACCAACTCTGGTCTCAACATACCTTCCTCACATTCCAACATGTTGCCTCCCAAGTTGACTGCAACAAGTTTTGCAACACCACCCACACAAGTTGCAACATCTTCAGCTGGTGGTTTGTGTTTGACACCCACTTCAAGAAGCATCAGTCCTGGAAGGTCTAATTCATCAGATTGCTTCACACATGCACTTCTGGCTGGAGCTGGAGGCAACAGTAATGGCAGTAACTCATCTGGAGGATCATCAGGGAAACGAGCAAACCGAACACGGTTCACTGACTATCAAATCAAAGTGCTGCAGGAGTTTTTCGAAAACAATGCCTACCCAAAAGATGATGATTTGGAGTACTTGTCAAAGCTGCTCAGCTTGAGTCCTAGAGTGATTGTGGTTTGGTTTCAAAATGCACGTCAGAAGGCAAGGAAGGTGTATGAAAACCAACCTCCAGTGGAACCAGCTCCTGGCATTGATGAAACGGGTGCTAACAGATTTCAACGTACACCAGGTCTGAATTATCAGTGTAAGAAGTGTTTGCTGGTGTTCCAGAGATACTATGAACTGATACGTCATCAGAAGACACATTGTTTCAAGGAGGAGGATGCTAAGAGATCTGCTCAAGCACAAGCAGCTGCTGCACAAATTGCTGCTGTCTTGTCTTCTGAAGATTCAAATTCCAGTACTATAATTGAGCAGAATCAGCAATCTAGTATGACTGGTGCTACACCTACAAGCAACCCCTCTACTCCTGCTGCCCCTGTAACACCCACTCCTTCTCAATCAATGTATCCTCCCTCCCCTGTCCCACCTAGTACTCCCACTCCTGATCCCAAAGAGAACTCGTTCCAATGTGACAACTGCAACCTTGTCTTCCCCAGGTTCGATCTGTGGAGGGAACATCAACTAGTCCACATCATGAATCCCAACCTGTTCCCTTCCTACCCACCAGACAGTCCATTTGGCATCCTGCAACAACATGCTCAGATGCAACAACAAGCACAACAACAGCAACAGCAGCAGCAGCAACAACAACAAGCTCAACAACAACAGAATATGAGTTTGGCATTGTCTGACCTCAATATGACCCCCCAAACCGCTCAACAGCATCCATTGATATCAATGTTGACAGCAAACAAGAGGAAATTCGAGGAGTTTGAAGAGATGTGTGAACGGGAAGGTGAACAACCTAAAGACAAGAGACTTCGTACAACTATCCTCCCAGAACAACTGGACTACCTGTATCAAAAGTATCAAGTCGAAAGTAATCCATCCAGAAAGATGTTGGAGAATATAGCAAGGGAAGTTGGATTGAAGAAGCGTGTGGTGCAAGTCTGGTTCCAGAATACTAGGGCTAGAGAGAGGAAGGGACAGTTTCGAGCTCATTCTCAAGTCATCAACAAACGGTGCCCATTTTGTCCAGCTTTATTCAAGGTCAAGTCAGCACTGGAAAGTCATCTAGCCACAAAGCATGGAGACCATTGTGGACGTGGAGAGATCAACATTGATTCACTGCCTGATGAGGATGTGAGTTCGGAGTCCACCCCAACCTATGCTTCATCTCAGGGTGGTGACTCGAAAGTGTCAGCTGCCAGCCTGGAGGCAAACCGACAAAACATGAACATCATGCCACCAATATTCCCACCTTTCAACTCAGAAATGGAAAACAACTTGAAAAAATACTATGAAGAGTCAATGAGAAAGTACATCAGTGGACTGCAAAACCAGCATGCTTCACAAAATGGAGGAAAAGATGTGTCAGACTTAAGGTTGAAGGGGGAAGGAGGTAGTGGTCAACCGGGGGAAGGAGGGGGCACAGGAGGGGACAGCCCCCTAGATCTCAGTCGCCCCATGAAGTTGACCCTCGATCAAGAAGTGCGGTCATATCTGGCTGACCCTGGTCCCTTGACTGATCTCAGTGAAAGGAGTTTGTGTGATGATGACAACCTCTCACTTTCTCTCTCCATCTCCTGGTCTGAGAGCACAGAAAACCTGGATGGTGACGAAAGTAACCCGGCTTCCCCTGCTTCGAGCCCCTCGGGTGGTCAACGTCCTAGTGCCCACAAGAGATACAGGACACAGATGAGTAGTTTACAGGTGAAAGTTATGAAATCGTTGTTCAACGACTATAAGACCCCCACAATGACTGAGTGTGAGATGTTGGGCAAGGAGATAGGACTACCTAAAAGGGTTGTTCAAGTGTGGTTCCAAAATGCACGTGCAAAGGAGAAGAAGACAAAGTTGGCGTTACATAAGGTGTTAGGTGGTGGGGAAGGTGATTCCCAAAGATTGCCAGAGGAGTGTAAGCTGTGTCAGTTCAAGTACTCACATAAATACAGTGTGCAGGATCATATCTTCACCAAGTCCCACATCGAGGTGGTGAAGGCATACCTGGAGAGCAGGATGTCCAAGGCGGATCTATCAGGAAATGCGAGCGACGGCGAGTTCACAATTCCCTCAGTACCTGGCGGAGCCTCTGATGTTGTCAACAACAACAACAATAACAACACCAGTCAGCAACAACAATTGGCGCAATTGCAGATTCTCCAGCAGATGGCGAGTTTGAATTTGCCCGCCCATGCAATGGCGGCCATGGCGGCTGCTAAACTGGACCCCAAGGAGCAGCATCCGTCACCTGATGAGATGGCACTCCTACATCAGCTCTATGGTCTCGGACTGTCCTTCCCGCAGAGCTTCATGCATCCTGGAATGCTTTCGTCGACTGGTGAGTAATCATATTTTTCAAATATTTATTGTAGTATTTGTTGGTTTACTAGTGTATTGGAGAATATTATTGTGTTGGTTGTATGTGTTAAATCATATTTCGCTGATTACTTTGTTGATATTTCATATCTGATAGATTCCTTGAAGAAGATGGAACCATATCTCTGATTTATTTTTCATAGATTCAAATTCAATTTCATATTCACCGATATTGTTGTCATTGGAGATAATTCAATTACTTCTCTTATATTCTTATAGCTTCGAGAGGTTCATAAATTTTACTCTCCTACTACTAATTTCTGGTGAATTGTGGGATATCAGGATTCAATTAAGTTCAGTTGTTAAAAAAGTTTTATTCTAGGACAATTAATTTAAATTTAGAGTTATAGTATTCTATCAGGAAAGGACCCGTGTTTAAGAATACATTACCGTAGCGAACTAGTTAGTTTCAAGTAAAATGTTGCAGAGGAAAGTTGTATGTGAAAATCTCGTACATTAGTCGTAATAATTCGATAAGCTACAAAGTAAATCTGTAACAAAACTACTTAGATACTCGTGAAATAAACACTACTCACTAGATTCGTGAATATTGTTCAATAATTTCTGTGTAACAGTATATTTCAAGAAAATTGGAAAATCAAATGAATACTTTACCGAGTAAATCTTGACCCAAATTAGTCGTTATTCCATTCCCGAACGTTACAGGAACACATGGAAAATTGGTAGAATGTCACTTTCCCCAAAAATCCCATTAGGTACAGATTTCTTCCGCGAAACTATTCCGTCAAGGATCAGTCGAAAATTTAATTCTTCTACGAAAGAATCCCGTCATAACTCAGCATCTCCACATATTTCGCAAGGGATTTCCATTCTTGCACACCCTACACAAATAATGAAAACCGCCTGTCTATCCCATCAATGGAAGCTGCAAAATAGAAGCAGATGCATTCTCGAAAACCGCCAGGTGCTCAATTTTTTCCAATTGTTTATCTTCTATTACTTCTTGCTGCTTTTCACTCTCAGTCCATCTCTTCTTTTGAGTCCCAAACTGTGGCTGGGAAAAAACAAGGCCAGGTAGAGAAGAAGAGCGAGAGAGAAAGAATGAGAATGCCGGTGAAAAAGGAGAGCATAGAGAAAAAAATTTAAAAAATCTTCAACAATATGCACGCTGATAGTTTGAGAGATCGGTTCATGTTACAGTATACCTATACCTTGTATATAAATAGATATTGTCATTGTTCCAATCACCTTTACACAGTTTCCAGTATATATGAATAAATATATAGGGTAGCACACTATCGGTCTAGATAATATGTTACCTATACGCCGTTTCCTCATATATAGCATCTTTTGTTCCATTTTATGCACACTGTAGCAACAAAGGTGGGGTAATTTCAGAGTTGGGGGGATGGTAGAGGTTTTAGGTCGGTTGTCACCCTCAAAAACGTTCTCGATCTCGATCGTTTTGTGTGTCCTTTCTCTTTTCGAAAATCTTTGTCACACCATGAATGAAAGGGACACCCTGCAGATGGAGAGATCTATTCAGAACTAGATGAATATTCTCAAGATCTATTGAGAACACTAGATGAGGTGAACGACGGTCATTTCCTAGCGATAATCTCTGTGAAATTCTTTCTCACACCTGAGCGGTTTCGGAGATTTGGAAAACAAGATTGATTGGGTTTCAAGGTTTCAAGATTCATAGAGGTTTCTAGGTAGAATGTGAGGGAATCGAACATTGATCACTGTTTCCAGTCATGAATCTCCAAGAATCGGTAGGAAAAATCTCGAAAAACAAATTTCATTACGTAAACTAAAAAATGTAGGCTAGTTTGAAAGATTCATATCTGTTAACAAATCTTGAAAGATTGATCAAATTCAGGAATTTCGGGGGCAAAATCAAAAATAATATATGTTTGTCTACTCAGAGTTATCAACCTTCCTAATCTTGAATTTTCAGGAAAGAAGTAGGATTTCCGTAAATAAATGTCTAGTTATTGTAGTAGATTATTTTCAGATTAATTAGAGAAATAATTACACTTGAACACTCAATTAACCTCTCTCCTATTTTATAATTCATTTCCTTTCTCATCTTCTTATCCTCCTTCTCCTGCTTCATTTTAATATTCTTCTTTTCGTCAATACTGTTATTTGCTATTATGTTGCCATGCCACAAAATTCCCAATGAGACTTGATCACACTCAACTTGGAGTCTTTTGACGGCCTTTCTCTCTCATACTCCACTCTATCATTCTTTCCTCCTCTCTCCTTCATTACTGTTGTTATCCATTACTATTACTGTGTCCTCCTTCGACTCTCAATAATTAGATTGAATTCCCATCACATCTTCATACTCCTCCTTCTCAGCACTCTTCTCCACCCCCTCATCCTTTCTTCTTTACACCCTTCTTCGTGAAGCTCGTTAAAAGAAAAGAACAACTCCTGCTAGACTTCAATATAAGATTGCACGATTATAAATTCGTCCACCCTTCGTCATATATGCCGGGGAAGGAAAGCCTATCTCCATCCGCCGAATGAAAACTTAATGAACAAGGAGGAGGGGTGGATGATGAAAAGGATGAAGAGAGGGAGGCAAATGAAGACAAGTAGTAAGAAGAATAACCTTCTGAGTCATCTTATTTTTGTTCCCCTATTTTTTCCGGCAGCCCTTTTTTTGACGGGGTGTGCAGATCAGAGAAGAACAACAAGAAAAAGAAGAAGGGAAAGATGAAGAGGAAGAGGAGGAGTAGGAAAGCGTTGTTTGCATTTTCGATAAAAATGGATAAAGCATCGGAAGAGAAAAAAAGCCTCCGGTCTTAACGATGTTTGTTATGCTTCTCTGCATAGTTGGCTCTAGTTGCTTTTACTTTCAATCATCTTCCTTTACCTCTTCCTCTATCCTCTCTCTCGCCTCCTTTCTCTCCTGCAATCATTATACTCCCCTCTCTCTTTAGTCGAATTTCAGCTTGCCTTTGATTTTTCTACATCGCCGCTAAAAAAAGATAACTAATTTTGTGCCTCCACTGATCAGAGAAAATAATATTATCGTGGTAGAATTATCTCCCTCACATTTTAAATAGTGATCAGGTATTTTTCGGGAGGTTTTTTCTATGCGTCAATATAGCATACAATACTAGGGGTTTCAGGGCAGATCCCATAGTTCTCAAAGACTGTCAAAACATTTTTCACATCTTTTTACAACTTCCAGAAAGATTGTTCAAAATATGATACGGTTCAATTAGAACTACAGTATATTAAGAAGGCAAAATCTATGAAGGTTTGAAATTTGAAGAATGCATTACTCTTGTCCCAAGAACAAAATAGTCTTTAAGGAGTAGTCTATGCAGCTTGAAAACAATTTTCTAACATTATATCTCACAATTATATCAGTCATCCTTCATACACGCGCCAAGACCTATTTAGAAAAAACACGCATTCACTTACACAATACTCACACGTGACCATATTCTTCAATTAACATTTGAATGAACGATGCACAAGTCTTGCTTACGTCGGAAGCACGTCTTGAGGTACTAAGTACAAAACCCTATGCGTGAAGGCATTCATTCATTGCATGCTGTTTTATATACTGTATTTACATGACACCCTGTACTGATATATATTCATACCCAGTTTTATACCTATATTCATCATACCTGTGTATGCAAATGTACCACCTATGCAGAAGGCTACCCCGTGTGTGGGTTAGGTTAGTTTGCATACAGCGTCATGCATATAATTTCGGAAAGGGTTTTTTGTAGTTTACTCCCCTAAGCGCGTGCCCCCTTTCTTGAGCATATTATTTGAGCATTAGCGTAGTTTTTATGCTATTTTGCATGCTGCAAGACAGGCATGTGCTGCATAAATTCATGGTTACCTCAAAGGGTTGTAGAAACTATCAATGGTGAAGTAAAAAGTGTGATTGATGTATGATGTAGGCTAGTTTCTATTCGTTTAAAACTGGCTGGAGTAGTTCTCAAGTGCTACAACTGTTATTATTTTTATTAGGATCCAGAACCTCAGAAAACTTCAATATCATTTGTTCCAATAAAAGCGGAAATTCCTTTAAAACCTTCTCAATAGAAGTTTTAGAAGCTAGAACCTTGAATATGTTCACTGGAGTTATTAACATTAGAATACGTCCTTATTCTAATGTTAATCTATACTTACATAATTTGATACTTACCAAGTCTTGGTGAGATTGTTATTCCTTGGACTTCCAACTCTCACATCATCATCAGCTTTTTTACTTTTCAATCATCATTGGAATAACTCATAACAAATCTATATTTTCCATTCCAATCACCGATTATTACGTTAATCAGATGTTGGTAGTTATTTTATTGTTCATTTTGAATTATTTACAACTAAAAACCGTCTCCCAGCTCTAAATCCGGACAAAGGTATCTCACCATTCTAATGCTCGGCCTGGGAAGAAAAAGGAAAAACGAAGAACTCGATTAAGAAAGAAAGAAATATAGTCGGAATCATAGGACATGACTCATGAACATTATTCAAGCTAGAGAGAGAAAGCAACTACTGCTGAAGTAGTGTGGCATACTGTATGCAAGCTGACTATTGTAATAAAAAACGAAAATAGTTGTGGCAGGAGGAGAGGATGAGGAAGAAGGGGAGGTGAATGAAGAGGATGAGGAGGAGGAGGAGGAGTAGAAAAAGAAGAAAAAGAAGAAGAAACTAATTCCAGGATGGGGTATTTGTCGTGTGTATTGGGATGAGAGATCAGAATAGCGATTCACCCTTAGCTATGCCGTGGGTAGTATCGCAAGTATCGAGAGATCCAGATAGTCCTTAATTTATATCTTATGTTGACGTACCCTTGCGAGGTTAACATAAAAAGCCCATAGCCCAGACACATGGGTGCCATTTTATTTCACCCCCCACCCCTCAGTAATGTCCCTCACCCCTCTAGGAACAATGCTGGAAAAAACTAACTTCTTCCCTATTCTTTTTGTCAGACCCTATTTATTTTTTTCCGATTCTACAATCCACATATCTGTATCTAAATGTATAAGGTTTTCTTCGATACAGCCGTTGTAATGTTGTAGGAAAAATGGATTCTTTATGGAAATTTGGAACTGTGTAATCCATATTGGAAACGTAAGACAAGAGGACACTCTGGGTGAGAAAGAGAGAGGAGATGAGACAAAAAGAGACAGATGAAAGAAGATTGAGTAAAGAAGAAGAACCATATTTATTACAACTGTCACATGTATGACGTGACTCATAATAGTATGAGGATAGTCCGCTTCTGATAAAATCTATATTATGCTCTTTGGCTTTTTGTAGTTCCTTTGGTCCTGAACTAAACGAAGGCTATAGATTTATATTTTGAAAGTCATAAGTTATGATAATCAGGGTGGATTTGAATTGAAGTTAACCATGAAAGGATACTTTGTTGAATATAATAGGAAATGACAGATTTCTGAAGATTTGCTGACAATCGTTTCTGTAATGATTTGGAATTATGAGGTTGGATCTTGTTGAATTGATGAACTTGAAAGAATTGATCCAATATGATAGAAACCAACCGACTGTATGATATTGTAGAACATTGAAATGAGTTTATTTTTCTGGATTAAGCTATAAAGTAGGCCAATTATTCATTTTTTATTGACTCTAATCAAATTTGAAGACATTATTATATAATTTTCAATATCATAATTCCTCTCATATTCAGGAATTTACAGATTCTCAAGTTTTGAAAATCTACTAATATAATTTTACTATTCTTCTTTTATTATTTGTTCATTTATTTTCTCTATTTATCATTTTATTATTTTTCTAATTTTGTTTTATTTCTTTTCGCTTTTTAGGTTTTTAGACATTTCCACCTACGTCCACACGTGCTGTAAGCTGCAAGACACTGAATAGAACATAGGAACGAATTATTGAAATTTAGAATTAAATTAATTGAACTTTAAATTAAGGCAATGAAAATAAAACGCTTGTTTAAATAGAATAATATCTTATGACGACTTCTGTAAATTATATTAATAGATATTACAACAACATAGTTCTTTATTAATATGTTATGTTATAAATATATATGTCTTCTATCTGACGGACCATGACTTTTACATATGAACTTTTAATAATACTCTTGTACCATAAATATTTTTCTATTAATATAAAAATAATAATTATTATTATTGTATATAGCTTTGTCCTCTCTCTCTTTAATAATATTATGTCAAGCTAGGTGTATAATTTGTGTTCCTTACTATTTTTTAATTGGTAATTTATGATATTATTAATATTATTTTAGTTTTATTCGAAGCGGTCTTTTGATCTAATTTGAACAACTTGTAAATAACAGTGTTTCAATACTCGAACAAAAAATTAAGAAATGTTGAGATTATTTGATATTAGCCTTTTACGTTAGTTTGTATAATATTTATTTAATTATTTGTATTGTTCGATTGTTTATATTTTAAAAGAAAGATACTGAAGTCAATTTAGCTGCTTTGTGATCAATTATTATTATACTATTATGATATTGTTATTTGAAATATAGCAGTCCAATAATTATTCTTAAGTATTGTCAATAAACAATGCTTTACTTTTTATTAAACATTTGGATTTTATTTTAATCTTAGAATCACCTTTTTATAGTCTAATTTTAAAAGTATTATTTCCGATAATTTATTATCTTCTCATCAACCTTCTTCTGGAATGACAGGAGTAATTAATTCCAAATTGAAAAAACAATCATTCTTTTTGATTTTCCAATGAACAATGAAAAACACTGAATAGTGTTATAAACCCCAAGAAATAAATTAGTGGAATCTCAAAACTCAAACAATATTCTGAAATTTTAAATTTCCATGGAGTAAGCAAATATACATTCAGTCAAACTTCCAAACTCCATAAGTTATCATTTATTTTGAAATTGGAATTGATTTAGATACAAAAATGCATAGAAGATTGAAGCTTGGGATAGTCAGCTTGTTTGACCTTCGAGTATATATATATATGTATTGCTAGAGCATGGAATGAAATAGTCGCAATTTATTTACGTATTATGTATTCCGCATATAAATACAGTATTTTGATATAAATACATCTCCATAGAAAAGGCGATCATGTTCAGCAAACTATCTCACATGAAGATGTCATCCTGGCTATCCCTAGATTCAATTACATTAGGCTAGAAATAATCAATATTTAACTGGAAGAGATAATATATCGCAAACTCAGATATCAGTTCTGGAATACGGTGAATATTGTGGAACAATCACTGTTGATTGAGGACTCAGGTTAGTAAACTACTTATTTCGCAGAACATTCGAAAGAATTGTGTAAAGTATGTATCCTTTTATTCATTCTATCGACTTTATTATTATTATAATCTGCTAATAAAGTACAGTAATGTACTTCAAAATGATCTCATTTCAAGATGGATATCATTAAACACTCGCATACTAAACATCTCATGAAAAAGTATAATAGTGGAATTGAGAACTCAATTCTATGATCATGATCCATGAATTTCATGGCTCAAGTGATTAGCTTAAAAAGAATTATCATTGACGATCTCGACACCTATTAATTAATGGATTCAAATTTCACCCTCTTCTCTCATTTCATCAGTAGCTGTGATCACAGGTTAGGAATAGTCTTCTAATATCTCCAAAAATCTTCAAATTCAGAACATCTTGTAATATTACCGAAACCAAGGCCACTCTAGATGAACTTCATCTAAAGTGGCCTTTACTCAAGTTGTCGGCTATTTCGAGCATCTTCACCTCACCTCACTTTCCATGCAAAATTCAAAACGAAATTCGGACATAAGGAAGAATGCAAAACTCTATAATTCATCAAATTATTGTAGCCAATCTGCTACACCTCATTACCCACTCACAAGTCAAAGACAAATCTGAACATCATCATCTACAGAAAAAAAACACAAAACATTATCATTGAACAGATTATTGGAACCCATCTGCTACAATTTCACTGGATTAGCAGGCATAATAGGAAGGAGAATTCCTTTGGGATTCTCAGGTGCCAATCTACATGTTCTCACAGCTCTTCAGAGAGGAAGGGAGACAGTGAATGACGACACAAGATAGAGGAAAAGAGATGGAGTGAGAGAGACAGAGACGTGAATACCTTTGTAAGAGCTAGTCACGCTTGCCGAGTGCTAAGCCCCAGTTATAACAGCAATAATGTGTAGTCTAATAAGACTATAATGCGAGGGAATATTGAACACTGGTCGGTCGAGATACTTCTTTTAGCCGCCGGATAAGGATACTGCTTTTAGCCAGATAAGGATGATGCTATCCGAAGTGTAAGCATTGGAGTGAGATAGGATTAGTGAGAAAGAGAAGAAGATGTCCGACATGCAAACGAGGTGGGAAATCTTGTTTGACCGTTCTTCGTCGTCTATTGATAATAGGTGGGAGGCGAGAGGAAGAATAACACAAAGAAGATAAAGAAGGAGGAGGAAAAAAGCAGCATAAAGGATGCAAAAATGCCAACAAGTATAATATTCCACACCTTTGTTAGGTCATTTACCGAGACGCTTTCGTAGGAGCATTATCGAGTCTGGTTGGCTTCTGCTCAGAAGAGGATGAAGAAGAAGAAGAACTAGACGTACGTGAGGCAAGAGAACAATATGGTATGGTGAAGAGGAAGAAGAAGTAGAAGGAGAATGTAGTGGAGAGCTATTATGATGGTGCTTCATATTTTTCGATTGTTGGCGAGAATACTGTATTATTTTCATTGCTATTTCCTTTTGTTGATCTCTTCGGAGCTGCTCGTCAATAAATTGTTGGCTGTTTAGCATAGCATTGTGCACTGGACAGTTGAAGAGTGTTTACCTGTGATCAGAAATAGGGTGGAGGAGGAGACGGAGAAGAAAAAGGAGAATAAAAATAACAAGAAGAAATATGGGATAGAAGAAGATATAGGGAGGTTATATGGGTTCAATAATAATAATGGAGCGGTGATATATAACAAATAAGAACAGTATCATAGATATTGAAGATTAGAATATCAAATCTCTTCACACACTTTGAATATTCACCACAATATAAAAAATCGCTTGTTTGTCACACAGAGATCTATTTTTTCTGCTGAATCTACAAGATATAGTATTATAGAATGCAAAAGTTGAAATTAAGTTGATAGCTTGTAATTATTAGTGTTTTCAAAAGAGATCAATTTAATGAAAACAGTATCCTGGAAATCCGTTATATGGAATTTGTTATATGTGGTTATAAACCTGACTCCAATTATCATTTCTATTCTGATCTTATGTTCCACTCCAATAGTCTGTATATACTGGATCATTCCTTATAACTTGAATCGACCGCATTAGTACTCGTACTTCACTTTGCTTTTAAATGTTCACATTTTATCGCAAATTCTCATATCGCACAAATGAAAGTGTGACTCTAGTGAAACCCATAAAAGATTCCTCATAGAATTCACAGAGACCCAACAGATAGCCGGCTAATGCATTAATAAATCTATCCGTATTCAAACATGTGTAGTCAGTGCTTGCCAAGAAAAATAAATCGCCAAGAAGATCCTATTGGATTCCACCACACAGAAAATATTCCTATCTAATCCAGACGAGGCTATAAAAATGAACCTCTGACTTGTACATAAATTCCAAAACTGAAGACAAGCGCGCGCGAGCGCACACACACACACACATTCCAGGCTCATTTTGATCAAACACTCACACACAAAAATTCGAACACACACATATGAAGGAACACCTACACTGTTACACACCGTCATATGGTAGAAAATTAATTAGGCACAGAGGGTTGTAAGTGGGGGAAGAAAGGTGTTGTCCGAGAGAGATTTTTGGAGAAGGAAGGGGAGAGGAGAAACAACAAACTGAACCTTTGCAACTACAACAACAGGTTTCAGACGACCGATAATAATTTAGCAGAGCTGGAAAGATTATGACGCCTTCGAAAGTTTAGTTTAGTTGTGAGGTGGATATAAATGCCAAGCGGCTGGCACACAATAAACAACACACATAAATAATTAGTCTGAGTAGTCAAGAGTGCTGAGGATTCTAGTTATCATGATGGTGTGTGCTTCTGACAGCCGTCCAAACCAAGGGTACACTACAACAGTCGACCGTCCAAAGCCGCATGCAAATTATTATGTATAAAGTTCCTATACATGGTGGAAGTGTATTCGCATGCTGTGAAGTGACCAGGAACCGATTGGTGTTGAATGTCGGGGGTGATGCCCACATTAACCCCTAGGCTTGTGCGTGGTTAGAGATGCTGAGAGATTGGTGCATGAACTATATAGGTTTAGGTGAATTCCGAGTATTCGAGGATCGATTTGAAGCAGATCTATAGAGAAGACTTGCAAGAGGGTTTCCCAGAAAAAGATAAACTAGTACAGTAACATCTCAGCCTGCTGAAACAAAAAAGAATTATTATCTGAGTTATTGAAATTTAATTGAAAATTAAATCTCTTCAGCTTTCCATTACTAGCCGTTTTGTTTTTCTAATATGAGTCTTCATAGTTCTTATACATCTGGCAAATAAGTAAAAATCCATCATAACTTAATATAAAATTAATACGGTACTTATTAATACAATAATAACTTGATGGTAAAAAGCTTATACCTACACTAATCAAGAAGATAATTCTTGAAATAATCTGGTTTATCAAATCCAAAAAGATTTGTCACATCACTGTAATGATCTCTATTTTCCAATATTGTAGTGTATTCAGTTTTCAACCCAAAATTACACACAAATAAATCAAAACTGGTAACTCAATAATCCAATTATTTACACTCAAACTTCAGAAAATTTGGCTAAAATGAGCCAAACCACTACCTCCGTAAACAAAGCCGTAGCGCATTCGTGTGACGACAGGTAGGACTCCTACACCAATAAAAATTCGTTGATTTCAGCTGATCTATAACGGCTTGTGTTTTTATTGGTGTAGGAGCCCTACCTGAGATGACATCACACGAATGCACTATGGATTTGTTTACGGAGGTAGTAGCCAAACACATTCACTCTGTAATACAGAAAGGTGTTTAAAATTAATTTTAATATCAATTTTTCATTGACACTTTAATTTTGGTTGCAATAGCAACAATATAATTATTCCAGAAACATTCATTCTCAGTTTCTTCCAACTTTGAAAAGACGTTGTTACTATCAAGATCACATTTTCATGCGCCACTGTATAAGCGGGGTTCAACAGTGACCCGTCTTGGGCCCAACACCATTTCTAATTTCCACCTTCCAATCATCATCCGATCGCCCTATGCGTTCGTAGTCAGATAGGCGGACGTCGGCGACGAATTGCTTTAAATAATAACACTAAATTAAGGCCCCGGGTCCCGGTCAGGTCGTAAACGTCGAATGTCATTTCATTGCGTCGTTTTACGGTCTTTTCTCTTTGTCGAAGGTCGACAAACGCAACACAAGAACGGAGAAGAAGGACTGAGAAGAAGAAAAGATAACGCCGCAGTGGTGTCTTAACGGAAAGGCGTTAATGTCCAGCTGGGTGATAGCTGGCAGGGGGAGGGGGTGAAGATACTTCTCCACAGTTGTCCACTGAAGCAGTGCTGGAAAATTATAGATTCCTTTTAGAAGATCGTAATAAAATCTGAGCGCGAGACTGTATACTATATTCAACAGTCACTGCTGTGCCTATTGATTGGCGTTCAGCTATTAGTATGTCTCTCTCTTTCTTTTTCTCCCATCTCTGTCATCCATTTCTGGATTTTCTTTTCGCTCTTCATCTTGTATATCTCCGCTAATGACAAATAACTACACTCATTAAGTTCTGATTTTATCCTCCCAATTTTCATTTATTTGGTTGTATATTTGATTCGTTCAAGTATTTATTTTTGAGAAAAGACTGTTTGGTGGAGATGACCCAAAGTCTCATAACTACTCCATATTGGGTCTATAAATTTTTATATTTTCTTCATCTTTTCCGGCGTTTGTATTTTGCTTTTCTCATCACTTCTTACATATCCTCTCTCTCTTACTTTTTCTCATTTACTTCATTCTTTATCACCTGCTTCTACTACAAAATCTCCTCCTCTTCCAAATTCTCATTCTTCATCATATTAACTAAAAGTAAATTTTCTAGTATCATTCAAAATTTAGATTTTTGAATAATTAATAAGTTACTGTTCCAGATTTTTTGATTTTAGACTCTAAAAGTACCTATTTGAATCAAAATTTACTCGTTCATCTGAGTATTGAAGAGCGTAAATTGTATTTTGAAAAGTGAAAGTGACATAACCAACATTTTGATTTGGACAGTATAGTATAAATTGGAAATGAGACAGTTTTGGGCATGAGCCTGTTGTGCCTTTCCTCAAGTTAATTATTTGTATACAATGTGATAAAAAAATAAATAATAATAATATTCCCCCTCTTCTTGTCTTTGTTGTTCTTCTTCTTATTTTCATTTTTTCTACTTCTTTTCCTCCTTTCCCTCTTTCTCTTCTTCTTCTTCTTCCCTTCTCCTTGCTCTACTACTGGCTCACCTCCTATCTCTACCGGCGGACAAATAATAATCCCAATAACAATAAAAATTAAAACCGTTCGGACATTGAGTTTGATTTCTAGGAAACACCGGTTCGAAAATCACCGTTGTCCATTTGAGTCGGTGTAGTTGATACTTTTTACGATTATTTCAAAGCTGTGGGTCGAATGACGACTGTGCGCTCAATTTCCATCTCATTAGAGGGAGAGAGAGCGTATGGGAGAAAGAGTGAGATTCATGCGGTGCTCATTATTGTATGGGAAAAGCATAGGTGGATTCCCGAGTTTTAATTGCTTTCCGAGTGCTATCGGAACGTAAAACTCCGATTTTAACGAAGATTTCGAGAACGGTTCCTATTTAATGTGATTTTGTAATGTGTTTAAGGGAAGGTTGACAGCTTCATGGTTTTGGGATCAAACCAATACTTTTTATGTCACGAAGTAGAATATCATTTCCAGAATCCATTGTTGGATGATTCGATTTATCAATTTTGTATTATTATTGACCGAGCGAAGTGAGGTCTAAGATTCAAGTCGACAGTTTGGCATTTCTCTTAATGTTTGAATGTTTGAATGTTCAAATGTTTGTATGTTTATATGTTGCGCATTTACGGCGAAACGCGGTGATAGATTTTCATGAAATTTGACAGGTATGTTCCTTTTTTAATTGCGCGTCGACGTATATACAAGGTTTTTGAAATATTTTTTTTCTTTCCAAGGATAATATAAATGAAAGAAGAAGCCTCCTTCATACGCCAATATTAGAGTAGAAATCAGACTATAGAATATTATTCATCATAAATCAGCTGACAAGTGATTACACAGATGTGTGGAGAAGCCAGTCTATTACTGTATTTCCATAAGGTCAGTTTCAATCAGGTACTTGTGGATGAGAAATACTGCGTGAGGTCTACTGTTCACAGAACTACTAGTGTGATATAGGGACATTGATAGCTCTATTTATGAAATAATTTTGATAGGAAACTCATCTGAATTTAACTTTTTAGCTTGGCAATCAATTCCTGTGAAAAATAAGTGCAGTTTATACGAACTGAAAGAAAATTCATCTGAGTTCTGCATTGTAGCTCAGCTATCAATCTCTATAGTGAATCAAAGCAGTCCATACGAACCTTGAATTTCAGTTATGTTACTAATGATATTGAATACGAATACGATTCTACGATTCGCTTTTTCCAGAGTTGTTTCAACCACGGTATATAGAAGAAGACGGTAGGTGTCATGTTTGTGCTAAATTTCCAGTGAAGCTGACGTCATTTTATATCCAATCATCTGTTTTAACAAATAAGCTTCATAAATTGCCAATAGGTGTTAAAAACCTCGGTTGGTGGCGATGACGCAATCTAGCTGGCTGGCCACTGCGCACACATTTCATGACCCCTACCGTTTTCATCTAAATACCGTGGTTTCAACTATTAAACCAGTTGAATCAATGTATGGTTGTATTATTATAATTCTTCAATTAATTCAGCTGATGGTTCAAACTAGAATAAAAGTTCAACTTTTTCGAGAAAGAGACCAATGTAATAAATCTATTACGTTGCCAACTGCTATTTATAATTGTGTTTATTAAACGCTCTAATGTATGTATCCATAATTCCAATTGAGGTTCATTCTATAAATATTGGAATATAATTATTTTGATATTGATAAGTGATATTTGCTGAATTAAATAATAAATAATTGTATCACTGAATGTGAGGATAGAATAGAATAACTGCCTTTATTTCTACCTAGGAGGGCGGAGTTAGGGCGCAGCCGGCCCTCTCTTACACTCAACCCTCTCAAGGATAAGTAGTAATAAGAGGAGCAGTAGGAGAAGGACAGATAAGAGGTCCTGGAAACAAATAAAATGAAGAGACAAAGATGGGAATAAGAATGTGAATTAGGCCTGCAGGATTACAGCATACAACTGGACCTCCCGCTCGTTCTGATCTTTCTTGGCGAAGGAATGCTGTCTGAGAGGATAGCTCATGGCACCAGGCAGTCTCACCTCTCTGCAACCAGTTAGACACAAATCCTCACTCTTTCTCTCTTCCACACTCACTTCCTCTCTCTCACACACATTCGCTCCCTCATTCCTCATTCTTATTCTCCTATTCTTACACCCTCAATCACCCTGACTCTCACCTTCCCTCTTTCTCTCTTAGCCTCAAAGCATAACACCATGTTTCTGATTCATTCTCTCACTGTCTCTCTAAAAATCTCTCATTCGCCTTCTCTCCTCCATCCATTCTCTGTCATAGTTGAATCATTGTGGAGGTTACAACTCAGCAAAAGGTATTCTGAGGCTGTGGGGTAGAATATGGTATATTTGGAAATATGGGGATTTTTATACTGTTATTACGATTTAGTGGTAATAATCTATAATATAATAAAGAAAAGAATTGGCATATACACGTGTGGGATAGGAAATTCACTAATGACGCATCATCACGTCTCAACTACTGAATAACTTGAGATTTCTCATGGAGATTCT
Organism: Nilaparvata lugens; assembly: GCF_014356525.2. Lineage (NCBI taxonomy): Eukaryota > Metazoa > Arthropoda > Insecta > Hemiptera > Delphacidae > Nilaparvata > Nilaparvata lugens. The sequence continues at coordinate 62,690,707 of NC_052508.1, read as the reverse complement.
CAATTTACCAAGGATGGTTATAGGCCTATTTCAAATTATTCAAGATTACAGTAGGTAAAGTTTTCAGTTTGTCAAGCTTTAAATAAAACCCTTGCAGAGCACGAGTTACCTGCTAGAAGTCAATGGTAATTAATTCTCAATTCTGATAATAATTCTTTCATTTTGGTCCAGTTTAGTTGTGGTGATTAGAACACACATATTTGATATGCTGCTCTTTTTGGACAGTGTCTGTTCAGACATATGGCTAAACTATTTGTTCGATTACAAGAAAAATACATAAGAATAGAAATCCACATGCTAATATGATTAAGCAAAATAAAAAAATCTATTTCTATCAATTATCAACAATGAAACATAATATTAATGATATATTAATCAGTTAGAGATTGTGAGATGTTCTAATGTGTGAAACTTTTTGGGGGAAAATGGTTGAAAACGATTGACAATCTATTGAACAACAGTTCAATAAAGAAAGTTTAATGTGCTTCTAAAACCATCACTGAATAAATATTAGCAGAGATAAGTAAACTATTCCATTATAGTATTTTCTTATATTGTATTACAGTATTACAGTCAGGTCAAACAGGATCAACAAGTGAAAAAGGTGAATTTCAAAAAATAGACGGATTTGATCTGTGGATAACAATTTTTTGACAAAAAATAACCATCCAATATTCCAATAGAATCCACATTTTCGTGAGCTACAATAGAATTGAATGAGCATCATTAAATACAAATATCTCTATTACTCAACGTCAACACTGAGCAAACATGATCACAAATATAATCTTCACTCATTACTATTATCATCATCAATACTCAGAAACGTGTGTTGTTTCACCACCTATTTCACATTAAAAAATACATCTCTTATCGTTCATTACCGAGTTTTCTCCCGATAATAGACAATGACTAAAACAATCAAACAATAGAAACCAAAGTTCACAGACATTTTTACATTCCAAACTAATTTTACACTCACGACAAACAAATATTTCAATAACCTTATTAGTGGATTTACTACGTGTCAAAAATTAGTGAGTGATAATCTCTTAAACAAGGAATTAGATTTCATTTGTTGGCATTAGAATGATTCCATACTGATCAAATATTTGTGGATAACTTTTCATTCTCATCAGTGTTATTAGAGTTATTTATTTGTTTTCATTTGAACTCAAATAGAGGCCTATATCGTAGTTCACACGCGTGGTTCGAGAATTATCCAAGAGAAATTCCTATTCATTATTGTTTTATTCGAGTATCATACGGTATTCGATTTTGAATCCACATGCAATAGCACAAATGCAGATTATAATCTGCGGTGGAATATATCCATCCCTGATAATTTAAAGCTATTTATCGAAATCTAGAGTTAATTATGACCATAAATAACTATCTACAATCTACAACTATCAAGAAAGCTCTACAGCATTGAATTCATTATTCTGACAAACATAAGATTCCTGTTTCTGAAAATAGAACAATGGAAAATTATATTCACATCCAAAATCCACATACAACAGCTGGTAAGATCCACTTTAAATTCAGACAGAATTAGTTAAATGGAAAGCATTCATGCTATCATACCAAAATGCTGACAACATTAAGTGAATCCCACTAAAATACTAAAGTAGTTCCCGCCAAAAAACTCGTCTGAATCTCAGAATATTATTAGCTGATTAACCAAGTCTGGAGCCCACCAAAAGATCACCTATATACTACATGTATTTTTGCCTATACATATTTTTTATGCACGATAACATGTATATATCTCAATAGTAATTAGCTAATCCTCGTCCGACCGATACAAGGTCACACAATCCCAAAAAACATGTGCTGTAATTGTAATTCTGTGTGAGTAATTGTAATTACGTCACCAGCGGGCGGCCATCTTGTAATTGTTCTTCATTACTGTCATTATCGTTATAATTTTGAAACGGTCCTGATTTTTTGTGTCGCTTTTCAAAACTCCAAAACGTAGCGTTCATTGTTCCAGCCGTGGAATTTAGATTCGTGTTAATAATTGGGCCAGATATGACTGGTTACATAGTCAGTACCCGAATACTAGTTTCATATCTATGTATAGTTGAGATTTTTCTGTATCAACTAACTATATATCACGGGTTACCAACTACATATCTGTATTTATCAGAAATGTACATTTGCAAACCATCTATGTAGATCTATATCTACAAACTCTGTAACATTAATATTCCTGTACCTTCTTCTGTATATTTATATATATAAACTGAGTATCATAATGGATATCTGTATCTACATATTGTGTATCATATACCTGTATCTATCAGCCAATAATAACAACTCTATATCTATATCTGTATCGACAAGCTCTGTGCAGTATAACTGTAGCTATTCGCTATATACCATTAATACCTAACTATATACATACCTGTATCTACGCCTATTAGACTAGCTAGAAATTATATCCGATGTTTTTTTATTCGGGACGTGGAGCTTGACCTGAAATCATACAGCTATGATTATACATTAATTTCCAATCGACAAAGAAGTATGGCGTGATGATTAAAGCCGCACATTAGGCTTTGTGAGCTCTGAAAACCATTCATCTCACGAAATCTTTCAGAGATTTGAGCGATTTTCAACACGTGAAGGTTGAAGGTCGAGTTGTTTTCTGGTGAAATTTGAGTTCAATTGATGATTTGTAGGCTATAGTTGGTGATAGAGTTTCTAAAAATGATTAGTCAATGGATGAATCGATAATCATCGATAAAAAATATTGAAATAGTTATTTGTGCAACTAGTGCGCAAAGTGACAGTTTGCTGCACCGAAAGAAACGTTTACGCCCGAGCCGTAGGCGAGGGCGGAATGGTTTCTTGAGTGCAGCAGAAGAACTTTGCGCACGTATTTCACATTAAGTTTTTCCTACAGTTACCATTGAATATGAAAAGTGGGTAATTATGGGTAAAATTGCCTGAAATGCGTCAAATGTTTTTCTGTGTAATTTTATTATTGATAAAAACCTTAATCCTAAAATCCTAAAGTCCTCGTTGTCCTTGGTTATAATATCTAATGAATAATAATTAGCGCGTTGTGCTTCGTTGCACCTCTGCTCACTATAGCAGCCACAGCAGTCACTGTTACCAACTTCATTTTGATTTTGCTGCACTGTTGCTCCATATAACCTACTAAGTATTTTGCATTGCCATGTTGCAAATCTGGAGTGCAGAAAAATGTTTCCCGCACTAGAGCGGAAAAGTGATTCTTTGCGTTCTGTAATCAGTGCAGCAATGGCCACTTTTCAACGTAACTGTAGGAAAATATAATTTACAATAGAAGAAAACTTCTGCATTATTCTCAATAATTTCATAATTTGATTTCAATTTATGGTTTCATATCAATATTATATACTGGAGAAATAAAACTTGAATGCTAGAGGTAATTCATAACTCTAGTACTGTAATTTTGATTATATCTCAATAATATGAGATAGATTCATGGTTTGTAGATTTTCTCATAAGAAGTAACTGATATTAGGAAAATAATTGGTGGTACAAACCTACAATAAATACGTTATATATGTTTTCCATATATGATTATATACTTCCCATCTCATTAATGATTTGTAATTAAAGACTGATAAAAGAATATTTAAAAAAATGCTAATATTATAAACTGATAAATTACTTCAAACTGATAAACTTATGGACTTGAAAGCAAGTCCGTATCGTTCAAAAGTTTTCTGATGGTTTCTTCTGATGAAATGACGCAGTCGTAATGTCACTTCCAGATGATACATTTCTCTCTTCCTCGTGGTTATATCTCTCTCTCCCAGAATCTTTCTCTCATCTACCTCTCCTTTTCCGACATGATTGATTTTTATTGCCTTTGTCAAGAAAAGTCTGGAAATAACGGTTTCACTCGAAGGCTGTTATCATGAAAGACTGTGCAGTGCTTCTGAATCACAAAATATCTTTACATTTTTCCAGAATTCTGCTTCTTTCTTTCACTAAATTGAAACATCATTTATCGAAGCATCATACGACATAAGAAATGCTGACAATTCAAAGCCAGTCTCACTACAAACTACACTCGTTTCAGAAGAACTCTACATTTTCAAAAAGACTCGATTTTCGAACATATTACATAATTGAATCTAGCCATATTAAAACAGTTTAAATATTGATGTAAATAATTGATTTAAGCTGCCTATAAGCTGAATAAAACAAATATGAGTTCGTAACCAATACCACCTATTACCTAACTCACACATAACTTTAATAATGACAGCTTACGTGGTCTGTGATAAGACTTGACGAACTGTTTTTAAAATTAGATTATGCCTGTAAATTGATTATTTATTCTAGTTTTGAAATAATCGTCCATAACATCGTGGTCATGTGACATCTTTGTAACGATTGAATCTATTAATAATATTACTCGAGTTGTAGCTACGAGATGTTCTGCATGTAATCAAAAGTTTTGTGGATGCTGGTGGAAACGTGAGTATTCAGGAAGAGAATTATAACTTTGAAGAGAATTTAATGAATTATAAATTATTTAATTGACCGAGCTGGTGAGGTCTAAGATTCAAGTTGACGGTTTGGCATTTCTCTTAATGTTTAAATATTTAAATGTTTGAATGTTTGAATGTTTAAATGTTTATATGTTGCGCATTTACGGCGAAACGCGGTAATAGATCTTCATGGAATTTGACAGGTATGTTCCTTTTTTAATTGCGCGTCGACGTATATACAAGGTTTTTGGAAAATTTGCAATTCAAGGATAATATAGAAGGAAAAAGGAGCCTCCTTCATACGCCAATATTAGAGTGAAAATCAGACTATAGAATTATTCATCATAGATCAGGTGACAAGTGATTACACAGATGTGTGGAGATTGCTGTATTTCCATAAGGTCTATAGTTTCAGTCAGGTACTTGTGGATGAGAATACTGTGTGAGGTCTACTGTTCACAGAACTACTAGTCTGGAAGATATTATTAACATTATCATTATTTCAATTGATTTGAGAGATTTCTTTGTTATGTTTAACAAAATTGATTAAAGCTTGAAGATCCATTCTAATGGATGAAATTCGAATTCATTTGTTTTGGAGATGGCTCCACATCAAGGCAAAACAATGTAGACTAAACCATTTATCATGAACAGCTTTATTTATTGATCTTTAGTACAGTGAAAAGTCGAGCTTAAAAGCAGTTAGCACAATATTTCAACGTAAATTAATGGTGAAACCCAAGTTTCTTAATTTCTAAAAAAGACTTGTTTTGTGAATTTAACTATACAAGAAATATCTAAAACGAGGCTGATAAAAACAAAAATAGATGTAAAATACAAATAGACAAATACAGAACAAGAGAATGAACCCTAAAAAAGGAACAATTCTCCAATGTGAATACTTGGATACTGAAAATCAGTGGAATATGGAAATTATAGACTAGTACGTAGTAGTTTTATAGAACAATATCGAAGACCGGGTTTCGCTCTGGAGTACAAAAGCATAAAAAATTTATAACAAAAGTTTAAATTATAATAACATTCATACGGAAATGTTCTATCCAATCACAGTAAATTGAGATTAATTCACCGAGGAATGGAAAAATTTCCCTCACAAAGGCCCAGTTGCACAAAAGCCGGTTAATTTTTAATCCTGTTTAACTTCACGTGAACCAAATTAGAGAAGACCATTTCGAAGAGATGGATCTACTGAAATTAGTCAGGATTGAAAAAAACCCGCCTTTTTTGCAACCGGTACCTGATTGAATGATTACAAAAGTTCAACAGCTGAGTCATAATTTTGACACAGTCCCACACACATGAACTCGCTCACTCACTTCCATCACCAACAGACGACGAAATAATTATCATCAGCTGTTTCTCCAATGATGAATAATAATTGTCCTTTTAATGTCCTTCAGCGAATTTTCCCAGGAATGAGGCCTATTGTAATCGAATGCTTATGTTATAAACCTACTATGTTCTGAATTTCGTGAGATTCGTTAGAGCCGTTTTCGAGATCCGGTGAAATACAAACATATAAACATCTAAACATCTAAACATCTAAACATCTAAACATCTAAACATCTCAACATCTAAACATGTAAACATCTAAACATCTAAACATATGAACAGAAGTTGCTCGTTTAATAGTATAGGATAGAAATACAGAATAAGTGAGTAAGAAAATGCAATAGACGTATGGAGATTGATTGATTGAGTACTTTATTTATGTAGATTACAATATATACTGGCTTATACACTTATATACAATAGCTTACAATACAGCAAAATTATAGACGAATTTACATAATATGAACTAAGAAAATAAATATTGAACTGTATATGATATGAAAAAGCAATTTGTAATATAATAACTATAGATAGTTATATTGTTAGTGGAGAGAGAGATACATAGTGAAATGAGAGGTATACATATAGCCTGTTATAGTAAGATTCATCGACTATCGACATTGGTTGAATGAAAACCATTGATGTAATTAATTTTAAAAGACTTGAAAGTTTGAACTTTGAAGTGGATCTCACTATATAGGTTGAGATTGTATAGTGAACCCTATATTGATTATAAGAACTGATCATATAAACTCAGTGTATTGTTTTTCAACTCATATATCTTGAATACTTTATCATGAAACCAGGTATCTAACTAAGCTCATGTCCAAACCTGAGATTTACAGTTTTTCACACTCCCCACCATTCTTAATACCATCTCCATCGACTTATATTCATTTTCCTGAAAATAATTATTACAAAATCTCAAACCACAACTCAAAACCGCAGCCATTGCATCTTCTGTCTTCACACGTCGTTCACACGTAGAGAAACGATGGATGAAGAGAGAGAAACAAGAAATGGAGAGGGATTGGTTGGAGGAATCACATAGGAAAGACTACGATTCCAACTGAAAATAATTATGAGGATTCTACCAATTTTTAATTTCGGTCCACTGATTTTTTCATCTCCTTCTCCTTCTTCCTCTTCATTCTTCTTTCTAATCCTTGTTTCCCCCACTAAACTCGGCGTCCATCTTGGATCGGTCAAATAATATGCTTCACTCATTCACAATCCGAGTCCCGTCTCAAAGAAGAGTTGATCATTTCTATGGTCAGAGAAAAGTATTATTAGTATGGGAACCGCTAAAATAATCACTGTGAACCACTGTGTAATCGTGTACACAGAGCGATGGAGGAGGAGGAGGAGGTGGTGATGATAAGGAGTAGGGAGGGATTAAGAGAGAGAGAGAGAGAGAGAGAGAGAGAGAAAGAGATAGGTGAGTGGAAGGGTGAGAGAGTATGAATTACAGAGAAAGAAGAGTGATATCGAATTAAAAAAATTGAGGAACCAAATTACCGACTTACATGTCTTTGCCCAATTCGATTTCTCACCAGTTTTGAAAACCTTTCCCATAATCACTCTTTCTCTTCTTCCTCTTCCTCCTCTTCCACCTTTTCCTCCTCTACCTCCTCTTCCTCCTCCTCATCCTCCTCCTCTTCTTCTTCTCTATCGGTTTCATCTTCTGCTTCAGCACATCCTTTTCCAACCATTGATTGAAATTAGAAATTGACTACATACGCCAGACTAGAGAATGACCGCGAGAAAATTAAATACAACAGAAAATATTCTTTTGTTAATGAAAAATAAATCATGAAAAATAAAATTCTCGTATGGACTGTGAAGAGAAGAAAGAAGTATACAAAACCCAATTGTTGCGTAGGAAGGTGTGTGAATCATAATTGAGAGAGGAAACATAAATTGAAATCATGTGATGATTATGGCTCACAATGTTCAAGCAGTACTGACTGAGTGTGAATTGTACAATGTATTCCATGGTTAAATGGAATACCCATGAGTCAGACATCAAGTTAATCAATTATTATTATGAAATAATTAATAAATTATCACAATTCAAGTGTTTTATTAGTTTTAAGACTTGTCAAAAACTTAGATCTACACCAAAACTTTTTTTAAGATTCAAAATCACTTGAGCCCCGCACAAAACACACATTTGTGTGTGTACGATTTTTGTTCGTACGATATTTTACCGTTATTATGAATTCTGTTAGATCAAACGGAACTTGAAAAACATCATCCGTTTGAAATCATCTGATTAATCTGATAGAATTTATAAGGACGGCAAAATATCGTACGACCAATAATCGATGTGTGTGTGCGGGGCTTAACTGATACTGTATTTAAATGCAGTTATTTTCTTGTAGATCTAACTAGATATTTAGACTATAAATTCAACTAGAATTTACTAAAAAAAACACATCAAAATTCCAATTGAACAAGTTCAATTTCTTACAGTTCCACGTAGTATTAATAGAGTGAACTAAGTTCCAACAAAACATAATAGATCAGGTAACATGTAACGTAATCACAACATAAAAAAATTACGAAAGATGCCCCTGTTTCTCACTTGAAACGAACGCTTTCAACACGTTACATAACATCATATATTTATTTCAAACAAAAAGCACGGTGACTCAGAATATTCAACGTTATTCTCGTTATGTTACAACACTGATCTTTACGGCAGTCTAGAACTGACAATCAATATGCAATGCTTAGTAGTCGATCACTCTTCCCTGAATTCACTCAGGGAAATAATCGTAAAAAACTTACGAACATCAAACAATAGCTTTTTACATACGTGCATCCCTTATTACATAATAACTGACCCTGAACTGACAACTAATGTCAATAGGGTTTAGAATTGAGAATATCATTTACGTAAGAGCACATTTTGAAAAGTTATGATGTAGTTGAGGAACTAAATAAGTGACAACTGGGCATCAATTCAAAGCCTAAAAGTAGCAGTAAGACTATCTACCGACAGTATTGTTTGAATGGGAGGAAATTATGATATCTTAAGGGGATGCTGACAGACTGGAGTGAATCTTACTGGATGTTTGGGATTATTTTGTTTGTAGAGATGGATGTTTGTGTTTCATTCTACACCTGAAAGACAATGTGTCATCAGCCATTAATATGTCACGTTCGGACGTGTGTTATGTAATAGTAAGTTATGAATTGAACCGAAAATTTGCATCGAAAATGTATGCGAAGCTCTGTTGCACAACGCTACGAACAGGAAAATTCAAAGATAAATATTGTGAGTGATGGTAAGGTAGCAGATGGTATCTATAATATTCATAAGAGAATGATAAGGATATGCGTATTGATTATACTAGTGGTGGTAAGATATCGGTAATTTCTAATCTGATTATAGGTACTTATTAGTTAAGTAATATCCCCAATGCTGCTTCTCTACTGCAAGCTCCTTCTCTGCACTGTACTGTTTGAATCTCGAATAAATGAAACTACTGAATTTGAACCCGAAGGAAAACGAGGCATAGGAAGACCAAGGAAGAAATGATGCCGGTACAGGCCAATAGAGCCTAATCCTTGTGAGAAGATGATGATGATGACTGAATTTGAACAGCATACAAAACTTTGTCTTCTTGACGTAATTCAATACTATAATTATTAAATTGATTCTCCGACAATTCAAAGATGAGGGATCGATTTGTCATCTATTGACATTGGACATCGCAAATGAAGGTGAGAATAGTAAAGTATGGAAGAGCTACTGTATTTCGAAAGATCTGGAGTTAGCTACCTAACTATAGTTTTCTATGGTGAAACTTATGATTCTTAGACTTAAACAAAATTACATAAAATAAATTGGTGGAGTTATTGAAGTTGCTTTCACTACTTATTTTAAACGTGTAGGGAAGTGTACTATCACATGATTGGTCCAATAATAAGTTTAGGATAGGGAGTAAGCCCCATTCCATTCAACAATTGGAAAAAGGCTTGCTTTGAGGATAGCCTGCTTTCTGAATTTGTACTGAATTCTTTGAAATGAATGGTATCAATTCATTCAATGAAGTCATGATTCTTCACTACGGGAAGTTTAGATTGAATTTATGCAGTAATAAAGATAAGACTACAAAGGTTTCCACTACAAAGAAAGTTGATACAAAATGAGAATAGAAAATATCAGTGGCGTAGAGAAGGGGGGGGGATTCAGGCTGCAGCCCTCACATGAGTCCGAAAAAGAGGCCCAAAAATCCAAGATGACACCCCCGTCATCAAATTCCACTAGTCTATAGTCCAAGTCAATAGTGGGTGCGAAATAAATTTTTGGTCAACCCCCCATTCAAAAATCCTGGCTACGCTACTGATGAATATAGGATATCAATTGATAAAAACACTTCACTTATATGAGCTACTTCTGTACAAATTAATAAAAACAAGAAATAGAAAAAAAAATCTTAGTACCCTTCAAAAAAAAAATCAAATTTTTCAAAAAGGGTACTAAGATTTTTATTTTTATTTTTCTTTCTATTTCTATAAAAGTACCCCTATACAGAAAAGAGCTAATAAAAACAAGCTATGGTAGAAACTAGTCGTTGAAATATTTTAAAGTCTTTAATAATAAAGGGTACTACAAGTTTTTTTTTAATATTAATTTGATATCAATCGAGCGAGATAGAGAATTGAGGGAAAAGGAGAAGAAGTAGAGAAGGAGAGAATCAAAAGGAATTCACTTAAATTCACAAAACCTGACTTACCTCCTGAGTAGTCATCGTATAAAGCGTATACATAACAAGTGGTAGTACTTTACAGTATGTAAATGAACAGGTGCAAGAAGGAGAAGATGAACAAAGGTGGGAAGAAGACAAAGAAGAAGAATGATAAAATGTTGTAGTACTAGAAGAGGAGGGAGGTTGAACGATGAAGGAGGAGAAGATGGAGGCAGAATTGCAATGCAAACTTGTCAATTAGAGATGAAACGCTTCGTCAATACTCAGTTTAAATAGGAGGCGGTAGTTTTATAAGTGGTTAGCCGAGGCTAGGTTTTTAGATTGTGTGACAGAATAAGCATGTAAGGTGTTCGTTAGTGCTTAGCGCACAGAAACTAACTGGTAGGTAACCTATCCTAACTAAAAGGGGTGCTCTACTTGTTCACATGTCAATCACATGAGAACAATTTTAATGGGGGACAATTCTGACCACGATCTGTTTATGCACCTTCTCCCTCTCACCGGTGGGGGGGGGGAAACTCAAGGGGAGACACATTCCCCTCCACTCGTCATCCGTCAATCAAAGCGCGCATCCAATCAATGTCCGTCTCGAATTTCCATTTCGGCTACCGTCTTATAATGTATACAGGCCCGATCTCCTCCATATGTAAATGGGTGTTTTGTCTCCAAGTATTTCTGAGGCTGATTGATAATCTGACAATCGGGAGACGGATAAAGGAGGAAAGAGATCAACAAAAGGGGGGAAAGTAGGAATTAAATAGGGGGGAGTTCAAAAGACCTGACCAGAGCGAGCCGACCGATTTTTTGTCTTGGACAATGTTCGTTTGTTTCCCTCTCTCTCTCTCTCCCCTCCCCTAATTTGGTGGACACAAGTCTTCAGCCGATTCCTCTTTGAGTCATTTCCATGATCACGGTCGTTCAAGTTTAGAAGTATTTCTGTTTTCCTCTGCATTCAATTCTGCATAGAAGCTTTGATTTTCTAAATCTGAGCCTAATTCTCTCTTTATTTCCTCCTATTTATCTCATTTTTTCCTTTACTCATAGTACTCACTACACGATGCATATTATAGTATAAATTTTATAAAATAGAATTATAGTACCCTTTTCTTGAAATTGATAAAATAATAGATAGAAAATACAAATTATAACAACGAGTTTCAGTGATCCACACCATCTTCAGGTTTTGAAAATAATCAAAACCTCATTATTATTAAAACATGAAGATGGTGTAGATCACTGAAACTAGTTGCTATAATTTGTATTTTGAATCTATTATTTTATTGATTTCAAAACGGGTACTATAATTCTATTCTATAAATGAAAATAAGTAGCCCTGAATTCATACATTTTTGAAACATATTATAGTAATTCAAATCGTATATAGTCCTACTTGATCTCCTTATCGTTCAATATTACTTATTGGGGAAGAAGAAACGACGGGTTCACCCATAAGCTAATAACTGCATTTCGAATTCGTGTTGATAAAATAGTAGAAGAAAAGGGTTATATCAATCTCAAGTCCTCTATTTCCCTTACTTTATTTCCCCTCTCTAATTCCATGAACACTTTCCTCTTATTTAGCCAAGCATGCTCTCTTTCCAAGAAAAATTTCCTGTCTATTATTCACATATTCTATTCAACGTTGTCTGTTAAGAACAAATAAATGCCCAGTCTTAATAAATTGGAAAAGATCCTGTTTTGATCAGGGGTAGAATGAGGAGTGGAAATTCTGAAACAAAAGATGTCCACTTGACCAGAGCAAGGACACATGACACGTGATCAGACACTTACTCACGCGCATGCTTACTGTCCGAAATAAATGTGCGTATTGAAATTCGAACAGTAGCGATTACAATTTCAAATTTCCCGCCGACAACGACCAGACCCAGACTGAACAAGGTGGGAAGAGAGAGAAAGAGAAGAATGGAGAATAAAGGGTGTAACCTTGAGGACAACTTCTCAGTCGGGATGCGACTTAAAAAAGGTCATTGAAAGGAGAAGTAAAACTACTCCTCGTCGAAAAACAAAAGTCGACATGAATAAAACAGATACCTTATGCTGTATTTGTGAATGTGATTCATTACATATTTGATATGAATATAACATAAATGTAGGTACTGAGTTGGAGAGATTCAAAACATGGCAGCTACTTCATATGTTCAAATTCAAATTGTTGCATCACAGTTTTGGATCATTCAATTTTTCAACAATGACAAAAAAGGTGAAATTTCTAGCTATTGATAGGTTTTAGTTCTTATTAGTTTGTTACAAGAAACTTGCAAGTGTAAAGACGACATCAAGCATAGAATGTACATGACAATAGAATGAAATAAGGCGATGGCCGGAGATGGTGAATGAAATTAGATTGAAGATAATATTTTATATTTGGCAGAGAAAATGATGATTTGGGGTAGATTTTGGGTTGCCGGTGGTACCCTTTCTATCCTCCGTAGCTCAACTTGTTGGTAGAATCCGAGCTGATCTACAAACATTGTTCAGGAACTTGGAGTTATAGAAATTTCGGATCTTTTCAGGAACTAGGAATTATTTCCCAAATGGGAAAGTAAGTATTCAATCAGTTAAATAATAGTTGACATTTTGTCCACTATGCACAAGAGTCATGATAGAGATGCGTGGAGGTTGGTTGTTGCGGAGGCCAAGGCTCACCTTGGGCTGTAGCGCCATACAAGAAGAAGAAGTAGATACACAAGAGTCTAGAGCGAATACAGTAATTAGTTTGGATTTCAATAAATGCAATACAGTGAACGAATGACATCATAAGAATAGACTGAAAGTTAGAAGGATAATCTTTGAAATAGTGGACATGGAAACGAAGATCGAGAAGTTCCGAATACAAAAAGGAAATTTTCAATTAGAACTGGTAGAAGACTGAGGAAATATAAAAAGGAAAAGAATCGAAGCACAAAGACAGCGTCAGAAAGTGAAGGCGTAGAAAAATATGAAACTGAAAATGAGTAAAAAAAGAATCATTTATTAGAGAATTATTACTGTGATGGCTGGACCCGAAAAGGTAAAAACTCCAACAAAAGTCGTCGGCCAAAGAAATAATACTATAACGAATCACAGGACGGGAGCGAGAGAGAGAGAGAATTAGAGAAGGCGGGAGAAGAAAAGAGACAGAGCATAAAGTCGCCACATTGTGTCTTCTCAATTATTAACTTTTTCCTTCATTAGCGTCGACTGTCGTCAATTATTTTCGGGCAGAACGAATTATGTGATCATTAGAAGGTGAAGAAAAAGAAGAGATGAGAAGGGGTAGAAGAGGAGGAGGGAGGACAAATTAGAAGGGTTCTCAATGGTTAGGCCTTGATTGCGGTGTCCTGGTTTTGGGTTGACCAGAAGGGATAAACGTGGTTAAAAAGATACAGCAGAATAAGTTGAAAAAAGAGAGAAGAGAAGAGGGAAAAGGAGGCATGATATGAACTTCAACGATTTTGTCGAAACTTTAGTCCTAGTGCATTGTATGAACAGCAATTCTTCAATAAAACACAAAATTCTGATTATTGTTGCTGAAAGGTATATTAAGTGCTCAATATACCTTTAATGCTCAATATACCAATTTTACTAGGTACTAATTCACTACTACTTTCGATATAAAAAAATACTCAAATTATCACATGTACTTTAAATTCAATTGTTACTCCCAACGATCAGAGACACGGAATTACAATTAATAATTTTCCGATAGAAATACAAATCAACAAACGAGTCGAACTGTCCTGTCAACGAAGGCAGCTATGCGAACCGACTGAACTTGAAAACTACAAAACGAACAATTAAACGAACTAAACCTCCATATCAACCTATGTCAAGAGCGTTGAATTTATTGCGTTGTGTCTCAAAGTCCTATATTATTACAGGTTTTACACTACTTTTTTCTATCGGGATGGTCAAAACGTTCTCATCCAAGGAAACATAAAACACAAAAAGTAGTTAGAATATCAATAATATTATTCTTGTACCAATGAGTATGGAAGAAGAACCCTTTGCTAAAGGGGTGAAGGATACTCTTTCACCAGTTGAATCTGTACTTTCATCTATCAAATCTCACATTTCTGACTTTATCTAAATAATCTTACTCTAAATTCATCCACCCTACCTTACTCCAACCTCATGTAACCACCTTAATCTGACCTTATCTAACTCAATAATCTAACCCTACCTTACCTTACCTTATCTTAACTTAATCTTATCTTATCTAACTCAATAATCTAAACCTTACTTTATCCAACTCATCTAACTCTACCTCACTCTAACCTCACCAAATCCTCAAAATTCTACCCTCATCGCTAATAGGTAGATAACGAATTTTTATTGATACTCATAACAAAAAGCACAATTAAAATTCCAAAGCAATAACAAAAATTCAATTGGCATAACACATGCCGTCAGCCAGAGTTGGTAGTTTATCTGTATCATAGAGTTGAGTAGTGACAGCCGAAGTGAACGGACGTGTTTTGCTGTTGCTCCGCTAGGCTTATCAGTTTGTTGTTTTCGTTGTTGAATGGCTTTAGAATTTAGTTTTTCTAACCTCAATTCAATTTCATTTGATTAAATCGTATAATTGGCATCACTTATTTGGTATGAGCAAGAAGAGTATTGATAAATATTTTTGCGAACATCAGGAGGCACCGGGAAACAGCAGGAAACATCACCAACGCCCTCATCGCTAATAAACCATGTTCTTTCACGCATTTTCTGAAATTGCCTTCAACTCCTTTCATTCATGGACAACTCTGATACATTAATAGCTACCATACTCATTTTTGTACAGTTTTTATTGTGGAGTCTACATTATAACATCTCAACAATCATTAATTGTTACACATTTTTCTCCAATAGACGTCCTCCAAAATAACCTCTCTACCTCCCAACACAGTTCCACTTAAAACTGACAGCATTCCTTTAAAATAACATCACTGCTTCCCATTCCACCAATGATGACAGTCTGAATCTAATCTCACTGTACTTATAATAATCATCATCGAGAAATTACACCAGGCTCAGTAATACTTGCACAAAATAAAAGTAGGTTAACCTCAATTACAGATAGTTATAAAGTGCAGTAGAGTAGAGGACAAATTAGATTAGTCTGCTACAACAAAAGAAAAGCCGCTGAAATTAGTTGAGAATATTGCTGCCGTCAGATGATTAGTCTCGTTGAACACCCATCGACGGAATTAGAATTTTTACGATTGCAAGTAGGAAAAAATACTGAAGCAATGAACTCACAGCGTTGGCTATCAGCTATTACGATTAATAAGTGGGTATAAAGTGGTGGTGGAGGAGAACGTAAAGGATATGCTGTAGTGGTAGCTCAGCAACTTATGGAATTTATTACAAATAATTAGTTGTGTCTATCAAAAATCTGTGATTTTCTATGAAGAATGTTATTTGCGGAAGACTAACGTGAGTCAGTATCAGTAAGATTCATAATTGACTAACAAGAATTCTTGTATTTTATAAATCTTGTATTTCTCTTGCTTTTTTCAGAAGTGGTTATAAACCCCAGACAAATAAATAAGTAAAACCAGTTCACTTTGTGTATAAAGCAAGGGGCGCTTCACGCTGTTCTGTTACCTAGCATCACATATAAAATTAATCAACTCTACACCCACAGATTTTTTATAATTTTTGTAGACCTATATGTGGTTATGGCAAATCGTTCATAATACATGTAACCTGTATAAACATGACACACACACACACTCATAACGATCATTTCTATGCTGATGTCGAAGGAACCAATTATGAAAGACACCAAATACGGAAAGTTATGGTCGGAGCATAAAATCACGTCCAACTGTAGATGTGGGCGTACATAATATTTCGAGCATCCCAACTTACTACATAATGCATACTAGGGATTGCAGTTGATTTCGATGGACTAGTTTAGTTTAAACGGTTTATGGTTGTAAAAATTTCAACTACTGTGAAGTCTACTCAGCCGTCTTGCAATATTTTTATCAACTGAATATTTTCAACTAAATTGTCATATATTATGGAAGCTTATGAAATAGTCTGAGGCAAAAAAGTTAAATTAACCAAACTAGTTACTTGATTCGATGACTTCTTGAATACCAATCTCAAAACTGAAATCTTAATTCATTGAGAAAACTGGAATAAATGTTTTTTGTGTAAATCAAGTCCCACGTATTGACGAGTAATGCTTTTGTAATGAAAAAGAATTGTATGTTGTATGAAGCATATATTCTACAGTGTCTATCCATGGAGACAAATGCTTTATTCATAATTGATATGTTTGTTCTATATGGTCTTCATGCACCATAACCAATAAACAAAACATCCTTCGTAGATGAACTTCAAATTAAAAAACCCGCAACATGCTCTAGTAAAATCGAACCCACAACATGTTTTTTATAACAAAATACAAATTTAAAAGACTAATCTCAACCTCTGTTGACAATGAGCTCATGAAATCCAAAAGTGGTCCAGTCGTAGATAAATTGTTCCTTACATAAAAATAATTCACTGTGTAATGAAACGAAATAATCGAGAGTATGGTTTCCAATATTATTCTATAATTATCACAATATCATTATCCTAAAACTAGCCTTTATGCTTCTTGAAACAACACGTATCAACTTCTCAACCAGTTTACAATATTCAGTTAACGTTTATTGGAAAATCATTATTCTAAAACAAGCCCTTATGCTTCTTGAAATAACACGTATCAAATTCTCAACCAGTTTACAATATTCAGTTAACGTTTATTGGAAAATCATAATCCTAAAACTAGCCGTTATGCTTCTTGAAACAACACGTATCAACTTCCCAACCAGTTTACAATATTCAGTTAACGTTTATTGGAAAACGGTTTCGTCTCGTTGATGCCTGAACCCTCAACGATCCAACGCTAATGCCTGTAGCTGTAGCACAGCTCTACAGGCTCCTTGTAGCGCGTAATAGGCGTTGAATGCTGCGACCATAGATATTATGCTAAGAGAAGTTCAACTACTCCACTCACAAATACACTGGAATAATATTGTTGAGCTCCAACTGCAACAGTGAACATAATGGAGTGTTCTAAGCTACACCATCCAAGAATAAGCGTGAATAATTTTGTGGACAGTGTATTTCCACATACTTTTATTTCTATTTTTTCTTCCTCGTTGTTTTCAGCGGATTTAGCTTGCAGATGGCTGGCGGAGAATGGAATAGGAGAAATTTTCATAATCATAACGGGAATTGTGAAAAAAATAACTCGGCAGCTCTGAGAGTTATACGGAGTTACAGTTAGATCGGACAATAATGGTGGAACGAATATAATACGGTGAGAAAGTAGAACTAAATGTCCGTCTAATGCCTAGTTGATAGGGGGGGGGGTCAGGGGTGAAGAGGGGGCAATGATTAGTACACAATTAGATGTGCGTAACCAGCGGTCAGTGAGTTGAGTTGACTGAGCGTTACTTGCTTACAATAAGTAGGAATTACGTCAGAGAAGTATGAAATACTTGGTAGCTTTAGTAGAGAAATATTATCATTTTCTAGACTAGTAGTTCTGTGAACAGTAGACCTCGCGCTCAGTGACCTACATTGACCTGTTGTTATGTTTTCTCAAAAATTAATAAATAATTTATCAATTAAAAAAGGCCTTGAAAACATAAACATAGAGCTTTCTGTCCTATATCGTACCGTGACGTGTCGTCCCGGAATGTGAGTGTGAGCGCTGTTATCAGGTCTGGCTGCAACTGTCTACAACGTTGATGGAAAGATACAATTTTCAAGATGTTCGATGTTTTTGAACGGGTAGTATTATAGTCAACTGTCTACTAAACGTTAATGGAAAGATACATTTTCAAGATTTTCGATGTTTTTGAACGGGTAGTATTATAGTCCACTAGACAGCTGATTTATGATGAATAGTATGATTTTTACGGTAATATTGGCGTATGAAGGAGGCTCCTTTTTCCTTTTATATTATCCTTGAAATGCAAAATTTCCAAAAACCTTGTATATACGTCGACGCGCAATTTAAAAAGGAACATACCTGTCAAATTTCATAAAAAATTATTACCGCGTTTCGCCGTAAATGCGCAACATAAAAACATATAAATATTTTTAAACATTCAAACATTTAAACATTTAGAGAAATGCCAGACCGTCGACTTGAATCTTAGACCTCACTTCGCTCGGTCAAATATTTGATTTCATATTTATATATCACATGTATTCACGAATTATCGCAATGCTATATGTCTGATGTTTTCTTTTTATTGAACACTGGGGATTCCAGATAGATAGTTTCAGAAACCATAATATATAGGTTGGTGGCTTGGAGGCCAATTTGGCTAGTCGCGAAGATGGTACTCCCTTCAAAAAGAGGCTCACCTTCTCACTCAGCGAATCAGTGGAGTGGTCTGTCATATAATATTTGACCGATCACTAAGTGAGAAGATGAGCCTCTTTTTTGAGGAAGTACAGTACAACTACCTTCGCGAATAGCCAAATTGGCCAACAAGCCACCAACCCATATTAATATATTATATTGAATGAAAAAGACTAAGAAATTGTCAAAAAACCACTGATTTACAGTAAATTTCAGACAATTGAATGAAAAAGACTAAGAAATTGTCAAAAAACCACTGATTTACAGTAAATTTCAGACAATTTCTTAGTCTTTTTCATTCAATATGAATAATTACTACAATATCAACTTCTCAACTACACAAAAATATATTATAGTCTCTATAGACTCTAACTATAGTATATTCTTCACTGTGAAGCAGTATAGCATATAATTAAAAAATACTTCAAGTATAACATATTGAGACCAAGCTTACAATAGCTGAATATTGTTAGTAGTATATAGGGGATAATAGGAGTACATAGGAGGATAGAAGGAGTATATGGGAGGGTAAGAAAATATGGAAGTTAGATGAGTTAGAGGAGAAGGTAAAGGAGATAGAGAGGGGAAAACGCAAGAATGCAAGTATAGGGGACAACAGTTATTCAAAAGGTTAATTATTAGAATATTAGTAAACGCTCAGCATACTCGTGGTTGGAAGAGAAGAGAGAATACAGAATAAAATCGGTATGAATCCTGAAAAAAATTGGAAGCATGGAAATGGCGAGGATGCTAGTTGTGGAAAGGGGGTGAAAAGGAAGGGAAAGTTGGATGAAAGGAAGGAAAAGAAGAAGATGGAGAAGAAGAAGAAGAAGAAGAAGAAGAAGAAGAAGAAGATGAAGAAGAAGAAGAAGATGAAGAAGAAGAAGAAAGAAGAAGAAGAAGACGAAGAAGAGAAGAAGAAAAAGAAGAAGAAGAAGACGAAGAAGAAGAAAGAAGAAGAAGAAGAAGAAGAAGAAGAAGAAGAAGAAGAAGAAAAAGAAAAAGAAGAAGAAGAAGGAGAAGAAGAAGAAGAAGAAGAAGAAGAAGAAGAAGAAAAGAAGATAAGAAGATAAGAAGATAAGAAGAAGAACAAGAAGAAGAAGAAGACGAAGAAGAAAAGAAGATAAGAAGAAGAAAAAGAAGAAGAAGAGAAGAAGAAGAAGAAGAAGAAGAAGAAGAAGAAGAAGAAGAAGAAGAAGATTCCGGCGACCGTCACCTGGCTGGCTCGCGCGCGCAAGAAAACAACAAATAATTTTAATTTTATCTGGAGAGATCCATTAACAGAGGTTTAAGCTAGATTTAGATGTTGGCTGAGACCGGTTCTCTACTCCTTATGATTCACCTTTCTTCTTCCATTCTTCTTTATCCCCTTCGCATCCTCCTTCTTCCTCATCCTGCTAGCAGTTATGTCCTAGGGACACCCCAGTCCCGATGTGATTCATAGGCGCGATAACTTCAGGAGTTACATTGTGGGTTCCTCGTGTTTCCATATCTATAGTTATCAGATTTATCTCTATCGTTTTCCATTGTAGGGACTGTATCCATATCTATATTTTCAACACAAACATATCTATGCTGAATTATTGTAAGTATCTATATTTTTTATCAGTTGTATATCTGTACTATCATATTGTAGGTAATGTGAGGATCTATATCTACATTCTTAAGATGTGTATCTTTTTGATAATTTATATCGGTTCATATTGTGGCTATCATATAGTATACTTCATTTATTGGACAACATATGATATGCTACATTCTAATATCTGATTATAGTATGAATAATCTTCAAAATGCTTTTTAAGTGAAAAACTGCTTGATATGACCACTTGGAGAAACATAATCCTGTTATATTAAGCGAGCAATTTTCTGTATTTATATATCCGGTTATTTTTATATCTGGTTATTTTTATATCTGGCTATTTTTATATCTGGTTATTTATGTTTAACGGATCTCGAAAACGGCTCTAACGATTTTCACGAAATTTGGAACATAGAAGGTTAATGATATAAAGATTCAAATTGCTCTAGGTCTCATCCTTGGGAAAACTCGCTGAACGACATTAAAAGGATAATTCATCCTTGGCTGGAACAGCTGTGGATAGTAAAAAAGTTAGTATGTGAAAAATCAAAATATCGCATCCCCGAAATTCATAAGATGACGTATAGCCAGCTGTGAGAATATGAACATGATCATTTTAGAGAATTGTGTTCTGCTTATCAATAAATGAAAATAACGAGCGAAGCTCGGTGCTCCGATATTCTATTATAAAACCGAATAATGTTGGAAGCAATATGAATTTGGAGGAGTTGGACAGCTGGAAAACAGTTGAAAATTTAAAGAATATTGAAAGATGTTTGATTGGAACTTGAAACATTTGTACTGAATCAAGTGCTGAGAATGGAAAGAAAGATAAAAGATAGATGTAGTCTCAAGCTCTCAACTTTTCAATCAAACAAACTAGCTCTAAAAACAATGAGCAGTCATCATATTTTGAGTTCGTTGGATGATAGTATGTGCATAGCCACCTCTAATACAAGGCCCCGGCCTACGATATTGCAACGTCGCAGCGTAGGCCTAGAATCTAATACATGATTGGTGAAAAAGATCAGCTGGTATTTTTTTAAATCTTTTTCACCAATCATGTATTAGATTCTAGGCCTACGCTGCGACGTTGCAATATCGTAGGCCGGGGCCTTGTATTAGAGGTGGCTATGGTATGTGTCGTTAACAAACCGAGGGCTCTAATTGGTCGAGCTTCTCACCAATGGGAGGAGCTGCGACGCTATTGGCAGATATGAGGAGCTTTTTGAAAGCCACATTGTAATAAGGGGAGGGGCTGGTGAATAATTCATATTGTATGATTAATTATCAATTATCAATTGTTGAACTCAAAAACTGATGGTAACAAAAATGAAAATTGAAATATTAAGTTTGAAAGAAAATTCCAACAGTTAATGAACATTAGAGTCTTGATGAATCAATAAAGAATTTCGGGGATGCGATATTTTGATTTTTCACATACTCACTTTTTTACTATCCACAACTGTAAATAACTAATAGTGAGTAGGTTTTTGATTTCGTATTCAAATTTTTCAAATAAGTGCAATATATTTAAAGTTTTTAATTTATTGTGATACATTCTGTGATTCATTTAGAGTATAACATCAACCTTCAAAATTCAAAATTTTTCAATTCAATTTTTGAATTCCTGGACCGAAAATCAAGTGACGAAGCAGTGTGTGACTACATAACCTTAACTCTTGGACAACATTAACATTTTATCAAAATTTCTGGAGAGAAATAGTACTGGCTCAGCCTATTTTTTCCTCCAATGTCATAATTGTATTATGATTATAGTGGTTTATACAATAAATGAATAAATAAATCATGACAAACAATCAAATCCTAGTCTATTGTATGATTAATTATTATCAAGTGAACAACTTATTATTATCTCTTGGAAATTTTTGTCGTTTATCTATATATATAAAAGCGAAATGGCACTGACTGACTAACTGACTGACTGACTGACTGACTGACTGACTCACTCACTCACTCGCAGAACTAAAAGTCTACCGGACCAAAAACGTTCAAATTTGGTAGGTATGTTCGGTTGGCCCTTTAGAGGCGCATTAAGCAATCTTTTGGCAATATTTTAACTCTAAGGGTGGTTTTTTAAGGGTTTAAAGTTCGTCTTTTAGCATGTATATTCTTCTTATTCTCTTAATTAAAATTGAAAAATGTCCATACCATATGTTAATATAGACTAGAACTATAATCTAGAGAGAGTACCTCTTCGAAACAGTTGTTAACTGGTAACTAAATTAATAATTTTGTTAGGTTGGCACCAAGTTGAAGATTGAAATGCATTTGTCGCGGAAAACTTGATTGGGCACTGCTTCTTCAATCAGAGCTATTCCTGGGGAATATTATATTACTAGACGTCAGGCTCGCTTCGCTCGCCATGTCCATACCCCGACTGGATCGTCCTAACATATGATAAAAATGCTGAAATGAAAAATGCAGGCGAGCGAATCGAGCCTGCTGATCTTGTACGATCCAGTCGGGGGTCCAGGGGGCGGAGCCCCCTATCTAGATTGATATGGCGAGCGAAGCCAGCCTTACAGCTAGTCTATTATATTATATTCAATAAAGATTATCTAGTCATCTGTGAACCATGTGTTCGGATAATTATAAGTCATTGTAATGATATTAAACAGCATTGTAAACGTAAGAAATTCTATGATTTGAACAAATCCAAAGAAGAGATTCATCTGAGCCCACAGAAGACCTACGCAATTAACACTGAATATGTTTCTAAAACATAATTTAATCACCTACAGATGTTCTCAGGATCTTCTCTGATCCAACACAGACTCGAAAGCTCATTTGGTTACTTACTACCTCTAAATTACTGGGCGATAATTATATGCATGACACACCCTACTTCAGTTACACTACACAGTACACAGCATTCAACAGGCAAGATCTTCGATTATGTTAATTACATATCTAACTCACTTGTACACCTTTTAATTGCAGTCCTCATTACTTTACACTGTTGAGTTGAAGATGGGAGATCATCTAAATCCTACGTACGTAGGTTTAGGACTCTTCATTCTCTTGCAACTCCTCTCTTTCTTCTTCTTCTTCTTCTTCTTCGTCTTCTTCTTCTTCGTCTTCTTCTTCGTTTTCTTCTTCTTCTTCTTCTTCTTCTTCTCCTCCTTCTTCTTCTCCTCCTTCTTCTTCTTCTTCTTCTTCTTCTTCTTCTTCTTCTTCTTCTTCGTCTTCTTCTTTTTCTCCTCCTTCTTTTCTTCTTCTTCTTCTTCTTCTTCTTCTTCTTCTTCTTCTTCTTCTTCTTCTTCTTCTTCTTCTTCTTCTTCTCCTTCTCCTACTACTACTTTTCCTACTTCCTCTTATTTTCCATCATCTTCTCCTTCTTCATCAAGTTCATAATCATATTATTCTACTTCTGCCTCTTCTTCTTCTTCTCATCTTATTCATCAACTTCGTCCTGTTCTCTTTCTTCTTTTTCGTCCACTTTTTCTACCTTCCTTCTTATTCTCCTTTGCCTTATTTTCTTTCTTCTCCTCTCTTGTTCTCTAGTTGTACTTCCTTCACTACTCTCAACATTCCCTTTCTCATTGTACTTCCTTCACTACTCTCAACATTCCCTTTCTCATTGTACCTCCTTCTCTCATCTTTATTTCTCATCTCACTCTCTCTCTCTCTCTATTCGTTCACTCCAACATCTTTTTACTCTCCATCTTCTTCTAGAAATTCTCTTATCGTTCCGAATCTTTATTTCTCATCTCTCTCTCTCTCTCTCTATTCGTTCACTCCAACATCTAAACCCTCTTCTAATCCACGGCTTCCTCCCATTCTATAGTGCGGTCCACGTTATAATGACAGTATTTGATCAACTTTGATGTTGCTATCCATGTCTATCATTCAACAAATCAGGTAGTACTATCATTTTCTAGCTCCGCAACGATGCCAACTCTGTTTCTGACAGTGTAGAAATGTAATTAATTGAGGCAGAGAATAGGCAACGCTGTTCTTCTATCTTTATCCACTGCCATTATAACGTGGACCTCACTATAGTACTATTCGCTCTAGTATCATCATTTCTTCTATTTCTCCTCTTCTATATTCTCTATCTTCCATTATCTTCTTCTTCCTCTTCTCTATCACCATGACATTTACATTATATACACACACACACATTCACGGCACACTAAGAATTCAACAACAATAATAACAACAACTCAACAAGCTGTGAGTAATTACATTGCAATTAAATCGGTTAGCAATAAACGCTAATTAAAATGCCACCAGGTAAACTAGCTCCTCTCTCTCTCTCTCATGTCTCATAAAAGGTGGCAATTAAACGTTTTCCTGCTCAGATAAGCATAATAATTACTGTTTGCTGTGATGATCATGGTATGAGTTGGTCAGGTAAATGCATAAAACATGAGTGAGAGTCTTCAGCAGGACTTAACTCCATGTTTGGCTCTGATCCAGCACTTAACTTGAGCTTATTCATTACTTAACTCATCTGTTTGTGTAAATGTGGCGAGAGACTAGCTCTCAACAATCATTCAACTGACTTAGTTCTGTTCAAATCCAAATAATTCCAACTTAAATCTGTTACGTCATGCAAGCTCTCTATTGATCGTTCAAGAATTTCAGTGGAGAATTTTCAGATAGAAGAACTTACGTTCCAGAATATTAAGACAACATGATATACTTGATCCAAGAAATTACCCATTATTAAGAAAACCAACAATTTTTTCTAAAGAATAGTTATATCATCGGCTTAAAGAAGAATCAAGGATTATGCATACCAAAAAAAATTATTCCGTTCAGTAGTTATTGAGCAGAAGAGTTGTAAACAAAAAAATACGGGGTTTCAATGAAAATAACTAATTTGACAAAAATGAAATTTATCTTTAAAATGAGTGAATTTATCAAAAAAAGTACTGAACAAAAACGATTTCTGACCTGTTTTACATCACTAATTCAATATTTATGAAGTTTTTGTAGATATTTTTTATTTTATGACTAATGTTTTTAGGACGGTTCGAAAAAGCTAGTACAGCCTAAGATTGCTCCACTCCGCCGGGGGCATTCTTTCGCTGATCGTTGATAAAAACTTAGAAAATACTGAAGCACTATCAGTTAATCTAACAAACTTGGATACTTGAATACTACTTTATTTGAATAAATACGGTACTTGGATATATGAATACTCTTAGATGCTCTATGGATAAACTTGAATATTCTATAATATTGTGCACTAAAAGGATTCAATTGACGCATCTCATAGATGAGTCTAGTTATTTCAGTCGTCAATACTAATAATGATTGATCGATACTTAGTCATCACTCATTATATTTCATTTGTTTGAATTGATATCATTAAACAATTGAAATATGTTGATTAAAAATCCTACGTCATATTCAAAAATTAATTCATAAGCACACATCATGACTGGTGATTCTTACTAAAATCTAGAACTGATTCTATCCTTAATTAAAAAAATTTGGAATAGAAGGTGATGTTTCTTCTTTTACGAGTATTTCTTCTCTCTATATTTTTTATTTATTCATTCCATTTACACAGACACAAAATCAGAACAATGATTGGGAGAGAAACAACAGAATTAATCCAAAACTATTTTTCCCCCGATTTTAGATAGTTGATGAGCAGATCTGAATGAGGTTATGTTACCACTTCTTATAATACTCCACGAAAATTTACCGTCCAAATTATATGAACGACTAGCCGTCAGGTTCGCTTCGCTCGCCATATCCGTCTAGCCAGGGAGCTCCGCCCCCTGGACCCCCGACTAGATCGTCCAAAAATGAGATCAGCGGGCTCGCTTCGCTCGCCTGCATGTAGACCTCAGCGGAACCTCTGTACCGAATTTGATCTCGAAAAACACCTGTTACTATATCGGCGTATCTTTGGCGAACAAAATTCTTCCACCTCAGCTAAACCTGTGTACTGAATTTTTTTAATATAATTCCATCAATTATTGAAAAAGGTGAGGAAACGCAGAAAAACTGAGGAAACGCTAATTTTGGGCGTATCTTTGGCGTTAATTCAAATTCCTTCCAACACAACATTATTGCATACCAGCTTAGCTTCTGTAGTAAATTTGAACATTTCACAACATTATTGCATACCAGCTGAGCTTCTGTAGTAAATTTGAACATTTCACAACATTATTGCATACCAGCTTAACTTCTGTAGTAAATTTGAACATTTCACAACATTATTGCATACCAGCTGAGCTTCTGTAGTAAATTTGAACATTTCACAACATTATTGCATACCAGCTTAGCTTCTGTAGTAAATTTGAACATTTCACAACATTATTGCATACCAGCTGAGCTTCTGTAGTAAATTTGAACATTTCACAACATTATTGCATACCAGCTGAGCTTCTGTAGTAAATTTGAACATTTCACAACATTATTGCATACCAGCTTAGCTTCTGTAGTAAATTTGAACATTTCACAACATTATTGCATACCAGCTGAGCTTCTGTAGTAAATTTGAACATTTTCTGTTTATTTGTTCTCGATAAAGCTGAGAAAACGCTAAAAAACGCAGATTTTGGGCGTATCTTTGGAAATATTTCCAAATCCGTTCTTATTGCGCCTCTAAAGGGCCAACTGAACACACCTACCAAATTTGAAATGTCATGTCATATTTTTATCATATGTTAGGACGATCCAGTCGGGGGTCCAGACTGAACGTCTGGCTAAACGGATATGGCGAGCGAAGCGAGTCTGACGGCTAGTAATATAATATTCCCAGGAATAGCTCTGATTGAAGTAGCAGTACCCAATCAATTTTTCCGCGATAAATGAGGACCTCCTAAATAGGTACTTAGGAGGTACTGGATAAATTGGTATTTAGGAGGTCCTGGATAAATGCATTTCAATCTTCAATCTGCCAACCTGACAAAAGTTTTAATTTAGTTACCAGAACAACTGTTTCGAAGAGGTACTCTCTCTAGATTATAGTTCTATATTAACATATGGTATGGACATTTCAATTATAATTTCAAGATATTGGTATAAGGAGAATATACATGCTAAAAGACGAACTTCAAACCCTTAAAAATCACCCTTAGAGTTAAAATATCGCCAAAAGATTTCTTAGTGCACCTCTAAAGGGCCAACTGAACATACCTACCAAATTTGAACGTTTTTGGTCCGGTAGATTTTTAGTTCTGCGAGTGAGTGAGTGAGTGAGTCAGTCAGTCAGTCAGTCAGTGAGTGAGTGCCATTTCGCTTTTATATATATATAGATATAGAAGATATGAATTCTATCAGCCCAATATTAAATTCCTTGTTTTAAAAACAATCAATTTCTAATTAAGATTGATTCATTATGGTATAAAAATGGGAAATTGTGCATAATAATTCATCAGAAGCTCAAAATAGGAAACACTTTTCCACTGTTTTTCAAGAGGTATCACTGACAGGTCAAGTCTTTCTAGAACCAGAATTCAATGGGAAGCAATCACAGGTAGGAATGCACCTTCTTAAAATTGAATATCAGACGAGGAGTCTACTTAATTAAGCTTGATTAGTATGCGTAGGTCAGTACCTAATCAATATAATCAACGCTTCAATCCTGTTGATGACGTTGTTGACGGTGATGATGATGATGGCGATGTTGATGAAAATAATGATAATAATTCAAATACAATCAGCAGCAGAGTACCGCTGACTGCCCGTGTGTAGATTATCAAGAAAATGAGAAAAAGTCGCTTTTTCCAGCACACAGAAACCGGTCATCTCATTTACAGCAGAGACAAGGATATTTCAAAGACATAAAATTTTGTTATTTACGATCATCTACAAATTAAAATTTTATACGACCAGTATGTTGTTGTAGGCTATACTTGCTTTGCTCTCCAACTCCACTCCACTCTTGTTGTGAAGCTGTGTTCGATTAAAAATGCAAACGTCTAATCGTCTCCAAGGCACTGATTATAATATTAAATTAGCGATCCGGTAAGTTTCCTTTATCAGTAAAAAGTCATCATCACATTAATGTTGTCATTATGAAAGGGCGAGACGGTACAAAATTGAAAATTTAATTTTCCAGCCAGGTGACATTTGTGAAATCTTGTTTATTAATGAGTCATAAATCAAGTAGATTTCTGACGTTTCCTTCGTCTGTTCTCGGATTATTTTTCATAAGTTGTTTGATAGCTGTAATTTGAGAAGAAAAAACTTGTTAATTAATCCTTGATTTTTAAACTTGAGACGAAGTTCCCAGGACGTATGAGTATGGGTAAGCCATTCCTTCCAACGTTTTGGTAAGACATAGGCTAGATACTTTTTGTTCCTTTGCCCATCCAAATTCGAGTTATACGAATTCGTGAATCTGTTCTCCGTTGTTCGTTCAACTGCATATAATAGTTCAAAAGCTTTAAAAAATGTCGGAAGATGGACCTTAAATCTTCAAAGTTACTTTGAAGCTCAGAATTTCAGTAATGCATTTTAACAGCTCACTACAGTTTTTATTGAAGTTAATATTCAAAAAATATTCAGAAAATAACAACTCAATATTATCTTTTCATTCAATACTCATATTAGTTCAATATTTTTCAGAATATTTATCAGATTTATAAATTTCATGGAAAGTATTAAGGTAATTAATAAAATAGGAATTATCAATCCAACATGTCATTAATTTGAATAAAAATCAAGCAGTAATGTTGATATACTGAGTCGAAGTTTCAAATATTCTTGAACTCCTGCCGGAATTGGTGAAAATCCATGATGAGAGAATGAGGGAGTAGTTGATTGTCTGTTGAAGTAGAGAGAGGAACTGATATATGGAAGGAGAGGAAGAAGAAGAAGAAGATTCTGATGAGGGCCAGGAGGTGAAGATGGAGAAGTAGGAGTATGAGTAGGGGCAGGAGGAGGAAGGAATGGAG
Organism: Nilaparvata lugens; assembly: GCF_014356525.2. Taxonomy (NCBI): domain Eukaryota; kingdom Metazoa; phylum Arthropoda; class Insecta; order Hemiptera; family Delphacidae; genus Nilaparvata; species Nilaparvata lugens. The sequence goes on along the minus strand of NC_052508.1, from coordinate 62,661,293 downwards.
GTGGTGAAGGGAGAGAGACAGAAAAAGAAGTAAAAACGAATAAAGAATAGGCAGAAGGGTGATGAGATAGAATGTTTAGCCAAGGGCTGACTGGAGGCTGATTAGAATTCTCCACATACGAGATAAACAAATTGGTACAGGCCGACACACACACACACCCTTGCATCTTACATTTACGATACTCCCGGGAAGAAGAAAGTACAGGACCCGATATGGACCTCCTCCTCCTCCTACTCCACCACCTCTTCCTCACCTCCTCCTTGTCCTTCTTCTCTCGCGGGAGACGAGAAAAATCGACTCGAAACGTGAGCTACATTTTTACCCTTGTCCAATTTCCTTTTTCGACGATGCCTCCCTACCCCTACAAATTGTGCATAGTTTTCGTTTTTTTGTGTATTTTATCGCCTTTCGCTTTTCACTGTCTCCTTCATTGCGTGTTCTGCCCCCAGTTCTATTGTATCTTTGTCATCAATTCTTGGTCTTCTCATAGAAGTTGTCTCATTATTCAACTTCTTAATTTCATTAACTTTTACATCATTTATTTCTTTAAATTTTCAAGAGAATTCAACTTCTTCAACAAATCTTACTCCATCAGTTCTATAGTACTTATATCTTTGTCTTAATACCTTGGTCCCTTTATTGATTTTATTCCATCATTCAAATTCAACCATCTTTTACTTCAACTATTTGATCCATTTCATCAGATAATTGAATTTCTTCAACAAATTTTATTCCACTATTGTTGAATACAATCAAACACCTCACAGTAACCAAAAATGAACATTTTGATTGAAAAATACTAAAAAATTGTCGAAAACCACAGATTTATTGATACTTAGAAAGACCGGTTTCGGTTATTACACCATTGTCAATCTCTGATAAACTGATAGTTTATCAATTGAGATTGACAATGATGTAATAACTGAAACCGGTCTTTCTAAGTATCAATAAATCTATGGTTTTTGACAATTTCTTAGTCTTTCTCATTCGATATGAATAATCACCACAATATCAACTTCTCAACTACACTAAAAGTAAAAATGAACATTTTGATCTGAATAAAATTCAATTGAATACAACGGTAAAATTTTTACCTCCTAGCACAAAGTCTATTGGTTGGAATAAAAAAATCGTTCAAGTTAATTCCACACTCTTTGCTCTAGTGGATGTGATATTGTGTGTATATTGAATGGAACTAGTTTAAACCCTCATAATAATTACTACTACTTTGTAATATGAAATCGTTTTATCTAAGTTCAATTATTGCATTTATTCCACTCAGTACATACGTGGTGGAAGTGAAGAAGTACATGGAAGTACATGATGGTGGAAGACGGTTTTAATTCATGATGTGTATTTTCATTATGCACAATATTCTTTATTCTATGTTCCTTCAACAGTTACAATGTTAATTTCTATTGTAGGTCTACAATTGGAATTCTGACTATGACGAATCAGAAGGGTTCTTAAGAGTCCCAACCCTTGAAAGAGGGCATTATAAATTTTGCACAAACCCATGTGTATTATTAAGCCTTCTATGACGAATCAAATAAAAGTTCTTGTAGCTCCCCCCCCTTAAAACAAGGCAGTTGAATTTTGCACAACTGAGGGTAGTTTTCTCATTAAATTCACCAGGCGTCCGTCCATCGCTAAGGGATGTTGGACAAGGCGTGGCTTAGGGGTTGAAAAAGTTGCTGTATTTAAAACACGGTCATCGGCTCTATCTCAGAGAAAACGAGTCCGAAAATGCAGAATTTATTTTAAGGGGTGGGTCGGGATGGATGAGTTGTCGTGACTTACATAGGGGTGGGAGTGTGTAGGGGGGTGTGAGTAAGCCCAGGGTGACATTAGCATAATTCCCGCATTAGAACTGTGACAGAGGGGGTGTGCAAATCCAGACCCCTCCAGAAATGTACACCCCTTCCTTGCAAAAACACTCCTCCAGCTCACAGCAAGAGTGGCTAGTTATAAAAAACGCATAAAGCATAAATTCAACGAGACAACGGGTGGGATTGCTCGCGTTTTCTTTTTTCTTTCTTCTTCCTCTCTTTTTTAACTTCTTTTTTCTCCCAGTGACGTGGACCTCCGCCACGGAGAGCCTCCTCTCATCAGTGCTACACACACAGAAACACAAAAACTTGAGGGTTGTTTTAAGAGGGCGTGTAAGTTGTGGGAAGGGGTAGTTCTTTTGGGAATAATCTTTTCGGGGGTACGAACCGCCACCGAAAGGAAGGAGATTTGTTTTTCGCAGACGCCATTTCCTTTTTGCTTCTCCTTCACTTCCACCCACCGTTCGTAAATTTATAGTTCAACTACGTGGCTTGCAAAGTATCGCCTTAGATACTTCATTTTAATCTGTCAGTATTCCTTATATTAATAACAACATCCAGCATCAATGCTTCCTATATAGTAAATACTGACAGTTTAAAGTGAATATCAATAGGACGATCCCTGTTATTATTAAAATACAAAGCGGGACTCTTGTCGCCTTAGCTTGCTTTTTTTGGAACCAGCTTTGTATTCTTGCCAAAAATCGTCGGAAACGAAGGGTGTGGGGAGAAATGAGATACAAAATGATATTATGATGAGGAGAGAGAGAAACGATGTAGAATGGGGAATGCAAGGAATCGGTCAGAAAAGAGTCCACAACTCCTGTTTGTCATGATATGGTTAAATTGACCCTATTCATTAATTGCTCATGTAAGTTTCAGTTGTTAAATTGAGTGTACAATGTTCTGGACATAATTATTTAAATATTCTCACTCTTCTCCTCTTCTCTTGTTTCAAATTTTTTTGCTTACCTCATTCCAAGCATATCTTCGTTATCTCCTTTGCTGAAGAAGAATGTGGATAGAATAATAGATGCAAACAAAGGATTTTCTCAACTATGGAAAATTAATTTTAGAAATTTCAATTGATTTTCATAAATCAAATTGGAGAAAAACTCAATGAATATTAATTACAATCATTTTGTCAAAGCCCCAGAAAATAATGAAAGCTTAGTTGTTATTTAGATCCGGTTGGGAGTTTTCATAAGCTGATTTGTAAACATATAAAATTTTGAAGGCGCAAAACGAGTATCCTATCTTCCAAAAAAGGAAACACTGATTAGAGGTATCGAATTCGAAGTTTATTAGTTGATTTTAAATGATAGTCTTAATTATAGATATGATAGTCTTATATATATTTTTTTAATGATAGTCTTTTAATTATTTTAATGATAGTCTAATCAATGAAGACGAAAATGCATGCAGTTTTCCAGTTCAAATAAGTTGTATCAATCAGTTGAACACAAATATTTCAATGTAGATTTTATTCCACTTTCAGACTATGATGAACCAATACAAAATAATTATGTCCAGTAATAAATACCAGAGCACTTGAAGGCTTTTACTTTCATCAATTATTGCTATTATTTGGAACCATAAATATTTACATTACCTCTAATTGGCAAACAAAGTAATAACTTGTCACGAATTAAGTGACACCAGAAGTGAAATCCTTTCTCAAATCAACTAATTAGCGGATAACTAACAAAATTCTTCAATAACTGTAACAATTAACTCAACTGTTCAAAATTTGTTTTTCGTCGGTAAAATTAGGCTAAGCTACAAATTAGTGATGAAAAGATAGTTAAATAATGTAATTATGATAGAAAGAAAGTGAGATTCTGGAATATATTTATTAAGGAAGTGATGTAGTGATTTCAATTCAATTCAAAACAGGCTTCACGGTGGGGTGTGCTTAAAGGAGGAAAAATACCTAGCCAATTATAGTTTCCGATGTAATAGACAGGTAGAGGGTATAAAAATAGGGAATAAATGCAGAAGAGGAGAAGAAAAGGGAAGTATTGGAGAAGAAAGTAGGAAATTTCATTAGCAATTCACAAAATTAAGATCGTTGGTGATTTGAAGATTTTACTCATATTTTATATGTGGAAAAGATGATCTTGTGAATATTGCTGATTGAATTTACGGGATTTTAATGTTATATTTGGCAATGCTCAAAAAACCAAAAAATCGTGTTCTGTATCATATTATATTTCCATCTGTTTCAAAACCGTTATGTTATGTATCATACCCGTGATACTGTATCACATTCTCTTGCAACAGAATACCTGTGAACAGGTTCACCTAAACACCTCCGATTCATAAATCCTAGACCAGATCTTGTATTGCACAGCTATAACTATATTTCATCAGCCAACAACATTCGATCCGCCATACTTTATACCTGTATACATTACACAACTACACCTACTACATCATAACACAAAGTAACCGTGCACTTTTCTCTCTCTGTCACTCTACTCTTTCTACTTCCCCTCTCTTTCTCTTTGCCTCTTTTCTTTCTGCTTTATCTCATGACACCAAATAATGTTAGCTAAGAACCGAACACTAGATGTGTAATTAAAAGAGTCCTTGCTGCTTGCACGATCTGTTTTAATAACACCAACTGACAGCCGACCATATATATGTATTTTTAAATAGATAATTACATCTATATATCCAACTCAGCATCGGCATGGCCAGTTTGATCTTTCTTTGGCAAAATCGACCTTCATACCTCAAAACCCATGTACTATACCTATACATATCAACAAACTTATACACAATCAGATACTAACTATAACTATGTACATGAATGTACTTATACATATTTTGATGCCAGCAATTATTACCTCAACATTCAACCATTTCTAGTATTTTTTCCTGTATTGAGACGCGATTAGAGCATAGATTAACTGTTTTAATTGCTCGAGTAATTTATAGTCGGAATATAATGATAGATATGTACTGAGAAGTTAGGAGTGCTATAATTACTGGAACAGGTGAAGGCTGGGTTGATTAAAGTCAGATATTTAAGTTCGAATGAAATTCGTAATACCTTGGAAAAACCGTCAAATAGTGTGTTCTTCCCAGTCGTTCGGAACCCGCCTAGATCTATTGTCACTATTGCCTATGAGTATTATCACATATAAATCTCTCATAATCTCTCATAAGTTATTTTATAAGATAAATTGATTAATTCAATATGAAGTGATAGTTAAGTGTTTAAATAATTATAGTTTGGTGTTTTAATTTCTCTAAATTCAAAATGTTTAGCTTATATATATTTTTGGACGAAAATTGAACTTGAACGTTTTACAGCAGAAACATAACCTATTTTATTAATTTATCAAAATTTGGGAATGGAATAGTTCTGGGCCAAGCCTGTTGTTTCTTCCTAATCATATTTGTAATTCTGTCCACGAATAAATAAATAAATAATTAAATTATAATCCTTCTCATTAGCCATGCACAAGCCTGGAGCTTATTTGGGCATCACCTTCAACAAAAACAACTAACCATTAAATGAGAATATTCAAGTAGCATAAAACTCTCATTCTATTCCAATGATAGATCAGATCAATCAGTTTCTCAGTTCCCAAACCAAACCTTCTGTTTCCAGCCTGGTCAGTTCCATTGTAACAGAACCGTATCCAAACAATTACTGACCGTTCTAATTACCTAATTACTTGTTTTACATTTTTTCAATCCTATTACATCAGTGCTGTTAATTCCAAGCATAACCCAGTCACGTGAGTCTAGTGGCACGTGAGTGAATAATTCATTTGATTCACTAATTAATGAATTGAACGTGAGCAGACCAACGTGACTGTATGAATTTCACCAGTTTTTATAGACAATCTGGGCAGTTTATTGAGACATCCTGGCAGCTGAAAGTAAGTTTTTTCAATGTGAAAACAGTAGTAGTTGTTCTTACAAATCATGACTAATCGGTTCATGTTATGCCCTATTATATAGTCTAATTCCTCTGAAAAGTAAACAAACAAACACTATCACTTTTACTTGGGTCAATATTCAGTTTTGATTTCGTTTTGGACTGAAAAATTTTTAAATTTTCCATGTAGGCTACTGTATTCATAGAATGAATAAGACGAAAAACTTGAACATTGTTAATTCTACTGTTTGTATGGGACTGCAATTAAGTAGCTTCACCAGTAACATTTTCAATGGCACTGAAATTTGACAATATTTGAATACATTATGAAGCTCAACAGTATTAACAAAGATATTGGATGTTTATATTTTTGGGGGCGCGACAGTGGTGACCGACGACAGTAGAGGCCTGCGACATTAGAGGACTGTTTTCCAGTCCTCTACGGTCGTAGGCCTCGACTGTCGGGAGTGTACGAAAATTGAAGAGTCCTCTACCGTCGCAGGTCTGGACTGTCGGGGCTGTACAAAAATGAGAGAAGCCTCAACTGTCGTCTAAAGCAGACGACATTTGAGGCCACTTTTTCAGGAGTCCTCTACCGTCGCTGGCCTCGAATGTCGCAGGTCTCTACCGTCGCTGGTCTCGACTGTCGCAGGACTCTTCTGTAGTTTGCCTCGTTTGACATCGACCCTATATTTTTACATTAACCAATGCACAAATCGAATACATGTTCAGAGAAGGTCCAACATAATTTATAATTTATAGATAATAATTATAATATATCAACATTTATAATGTTTTATATAATTATAAATATATTTTGATGAAATACGAATATCAAATCTCATTGAATTGATATAAATATAATACATAGTTGAATTCGCAACCTGAACCACTTAAAAAGCAGGAGCAATGACAACCATAACTAAATAAATGTTAGCAAATGTTAGGAGAAAAATCGATTATCGTTTGGACATTAATTTGTCGAGCGACTATTTATGTCTGTATTTTTCAACTGTTTGAGACGACAAATTAGATTAATAAACAACATTAACTGTATGCAATTTGGTTTTTCTTTAAACCATGTTCGAAACCGCACCATTCTTTCATGATAACTCTGTATTTTCTTGGAGTTGGAGTCACTCGATGCTTCTAAAGTCCATGAAGCACATAACATGAGGGAATAAATCAGAGGGAATTCATCATCACACAAATTCAAACAAGAATGATGTGAGAATGACAAGAATGTTGAGACACTGACTAAAATCTTTTCCTCAAGATTAAGTTTCCACTGATCTTGCTTAATAACGATTACGATGACGATGTTGATAATGACTTTGATATTATCCTGTAATTATATTTCCAGGATTTCTTAAGATGCGTCTTGAACCCAAATCTGGAGGCCAGTAATTACTACAGTCGGATGCTAATTCCACTGCAGCCAGATATCTTAGTCAATTATTTTTGTAATTTCGTGATTTTGACTAACGAGTTTCTCGTTCTAGGCCGAGCCAGAACGTAATGAGAAACTAGAAAAATGAAAATAATGAATGTCGGAGGAATAATAATTGACGACAATGTTATTACTGCGCAATAATTGGTAATAACCGCAAACGGGCATGCGCAGATCTTTTTTTAATGCGACTCAATTAAAACTGGGATGAGTCAAGTCACATTCTCTTGGTTCAACCTACAGAAAAAGATATCTCATAATTTGAAAATCTCAAATATAAATATAGGAATGAGACCAGAGCGTTCATTCTCAATCTCTGAATAATTCAGAAATCCCAATTATAACAACTGAAATGGTACAAGAATTTGGGATTATAAAATCCCAATTATAGAGAATATGGGAATAATATGGAAACCATCATTAAACATATTTGAATTACCAGAGAAACCGTATATTATTAGTATTGGAACTCTCAAATAAAACTCCTACTTTTGATGGAGAAATGACTCTATGAGATGATATGAAACTGATATGAGCTGAGTCTCTGAGTTATATAACTTATAAAACTACTGACTATAATTGACATTGGCCTGATTCATTGATTTATTTATTTTTGATACAATTACAAATCATATGAATATGATCGGGATAGAACAACAGACATATCCCAAAACTATTCTGTTCCCAAGTTTAATAGCCTACTATAAATCATTGCTGAATAGCTCAGATTAATGAACGTAATGTATCAATACTGTATTATTTGATTCGCATTATCCTCTCATATTATTGCTAAACCATAGATTATTAATTTTATTATTTGTCAAACTATTTTCATCAGTTGATTTTGATACATTTGAAAAGGAAAATAAATACTATTCACATTGATAAGTAGGCCTATTTCTAGACACTGATCTAGACCCTTAGCGGAAAAACTAATGCTACAATGAAATAGTTATTTGTGCAACTAGTGCGCAAAGTAACAGTTTGCTGCACCGAAAGAAACGTTTACGCCCGAGCCGTAGGCGAGGGCGGAATGGTTTCTTGAGTGCAGCAGAGGAACTTTGCGCACGTATTTCACATTTAATTTTTCCTACAGTTACCATTGAATATGAGAAGTGGGTAATTATGGGTAAAATTGCCTGAATAATGTAGTAGTGTTTGAATGGCGGGGGGCAGCTGTGTGGTGTGTGCTGTGGTGGGACTGTGCTGTTGCTTTCCTTGGTTATAATATAATATAATGAATAATTAGCGCGTTGTGCTTCGTTGCACCTCTGCTCACTATAGCAGCCACAGCAGTCACTGTTACCAACTTCATTTTGATTTTGCTGCACTGTTGCTCCATATAACCTACTAAGTATTTTGCGTTGCCATGTTGCAAATCTGGAGTGCAGAAAAATTTTTCCCGCACTAGAGCGGAAAAGTGATTCTTTGCGTTCTGTAATCAGTGCAGCAATGGCCACTTTTCAACGTAACTGTAGGAAAATAAATATGAAGACTGTCACATTGTTTTTGCAAGACTATCCTAAATGAAGCCCACAAAGTAATTTCAGTTCGGCTACCGTGAGCAAGAACTATGAAAGGCTGTAATCAGTGTAATCATGATGCATTTGTGCATTGTAGTCGCTTGTCTGTTGCCATACACTGTCAGAATTGAAATAATGCGAAGCATTGATGTAATTTACAACAAATACTGACAGTATGAAGTGAATCTCACTATAGGCTATTAGGCATGGTGCATGCGCAGAAATGCTCTTATGGTGAGACTAACTTTCATCTGTCAGTATTAGATGAACGGGAGGAAATTATGTTGATTTGTGAGTGATGGTGACAGATTGGATTGAATCTCAATATAGCAAGTCTTCTTCTAAGCTAGCCTCAATGTCAAGTACGTGTGCGTATCATGATTGACAGGATGAAAAGAATATAAGTTGCAGAAGAGAGGAAATATTTGAAAAAATGCAATAATACTCTCAATAATATCAATGTACTGAAGCTATTTTAATTACAGACAGGATCACACAAATTTGTGATTTAAGTAAGAGAAGAGTTTGAAGATGGGAAATATTTGATGAATTTGGAATAATATTCTCAATAATATCAATGTACTGAAGTTAATCTAATTACAGACACATCACATCAAAATTTTGCGAGCTTTTGTAACAAAAAATTATTATGCTTTCTGCAATTAAGGGCCATGTCACAGATCTACTTTCATTAGTCAGTCTCTGGTCATATGCACTATCTACGTTCAACCATAGAGAAACGATAGTATAAGTATATCCCATGGTATAGGGCGTTCATGTCGCAACTTTTACTGTCATCCCAAGCCGATAGTTCACGTAGTTCTTTCCTATGCAGCTGTGTGATGCTGGTAGTCTCTCAAATTGTGCCGTTCATACACTGTCACCCCAACAAAACAGTAAAAATTGACAATAATTAACAGTAATCGGCTTGAGATAACAGTACAAGTTGCGACATAAATTCCCTATACCATGGGATATCCACTTACGCTATTGTTTCTCTATGGTTCAACGCAAATCAGATGTAACTCAATTACATGTAGTCAGTACTGTTTTTGTGACAGTACCTTCTTCTGAAAAGCCCTTAACTTTCTGAACGTGCGTACCGGGACTCATACTTCTAAAAAACTGCACTGCAAGTGTGTATGGTTGCATTTATCGTAATATGCTTTTTTCTGGGTTTAAAGACAACTGATCTATCAGTTTGAACCGAGTTTTTGCATACAGATACAGCTTCCATTTATGTATGGTTGCATTTAACGTAATATGTTTCATTCTGGGTTCAAACGACAACTGATGTATCCCTGTTGAAACCGAGATTGTGCATACGGGCCTTAGTAGCATTGTTAATACCGAAGTGAAAAGTGAAACCTCCTCGCTGTGAACAGGCCTCGCCAGTAACTCACAACTAACAGCGCTGTAACGTGGCTATTTGCGTCGGCTTGTAAATCTTGGCGTCAGAGGGGGTGAGAGGAGTGAGAAAGAGAGAGTGTGTGAGTGGGGGAGGGGGCAAAGGTATAAATTACACTAATTATATAAAAACCTGAAACGTAATAAATCGGATCACGTGATGTGCTAGCTGGAGGAGAATAGCAGGCTAATTAGAACGTGCAGCTCAATTTATAAAGCAGCCAGATTTCTTGCGTTTTGATATCTGATGGTGGATAGATTAGGGGGTGTTTTGAGTGGCGAGGGGCGAGGGGGGTGATCCTTAAATGTACCTCGGCTTTAATTCACCTTTATCACGATCCCCGCAGTTATAAGTAGACGCAGTTCTCTGCTTCATCAACGGCGGTAATTATTTGAGCGGTTTTAATGGCTGAATAGGTCAGAGTTGTCGTGTTGATATTTTTGCCACATCTTGCTTCAAAGGTGTTCAAGTGATAGTTCTATTGATTCTTAACAAAGTTTCAATTTTTGAGCGTGAAATAGTTCATAAATAATCTTGGTGGATGGTACAAATTTTTTAAATCCATTTTCTATGAAATCATGATTATTCTCCAAAAAATAAAAGTAACGTCGTGACCTAACAACTTATTACTATCGTTATTATTATCTCGTTACTTATTATAATTGCGTATTTGGGGAACCAAAGCAACTTATTTCTTGTCAAAAGGTGTGTGTAGACTCAAGTTTTGATGCTTTAGTACAATATAAAAAATTAAATTTCTAGAGTCATAATTCTTGGAAAATGTAGTATTTCTAAAAATATTTAGTTCGTTAATGGTAGCACTTAGTTATAGGACTTATTTTATCTGTGATGATAGTAATCATATTTTGGTATGAATCCTATAAATTGTATATATTTATTTATTTATGAATATTTTTTACAAAGTAGCACTGACTGGGAGAGAAAAACTAAGGTTACTCCTTGTACTATTTCTCTCTCAAATTTAGATAACATTTTGAAAGTCCGAAATAGGGTTATGGTTTCACGTTTCAAAAATTTAGTCCATTTACACTAGAAAACAATAAAAACTAAGAATTTTAAATTTTGACGAATAAAAACAGAATAAAAAACAAAAGTATCACACTCAAATCACCATTAATAAACAATATATATTTTCCTACAGTTACGTTGAAAAGTGGCCATTGCTGCACTGATTACAGAATGCAAAGAATCACTTTTCCGCTCTAGTGCGGGAATAGTATATTTCGCACCTAGAGCAGAAAATGAGATTTTTCCAGCTCGAAATCGGTTTTCAAGTCCGAGGCCGTAGGCCGAGGACTAGAAAAGATTGAGAGCTGGAAAAACATTTTTGCTCGTGGTGCGAACGATATTTTTCGCCACACTACAGGTATTGCTGACAAAATAAATAAAGAATACAAAATAAAGAATACTCGTTAAGCTATCGTACCTATCTCTTGATTTTAGTGGTAGAAGATTTGCAGTCAGGATTTCAGATTCTTTTAAAATTTCACTTGGAATACCACAGTCATCTTCAAGCATTTTTGAAAATTCGGAATTCACTAATCAACAATAAATAATTGAATAAAACTGGTTGCGAAGCGAATTAGTTTGATTCGAAACTGGAACTAAAATCATGGCGACTTCAGCTTATTATGAAAGTGGACACTCGCCCGATCTAGCGGATGACTTATTAATAATAATTAGCGCGTTGTTTCCAGCCATAAGCGGCCGGAAAGAGACAACTTTCTGGCCTAGACCGGAAAAGAAACCCTTTTCTGACGTCGTCTGCAAACAAGGTCTTTCAGATCTACGTAGGGACTGGAAAACAGCTGCTTTCTGTGCAGTGTGGCGAAAAAATTTTTCTGCACTCCAGATTTGCAACATGGCAACGCAAAATACTTAGTAGGTTATATGGAGCAACAGTGCAGCAAAATCAAAATGAAGTTGGTAACAGTGACTGCTGTGGCTGCTATAGTGAGCAGACGTGCAACGAAGCACAACGCGCTAATTATTACTATTATATATTATAACCAACGACAACGAGGACTTTAGGATTTTAGGATTAAGGTTTTTATCAATAATAAAATTACACAGAAAAACATTTGATGCATTTCAGGCAATTTTACCCATAATTACCCACTTTTCATATTCAATGGTAACTGTAGGAAAAACTTAATGTGAAATATGTGCGCAAAGTTCCTCTGCTGCACTCAAGAAACCATTCCGCCCTCGCCTACGGCTCGGGCGTAAACGTTTCTTTCGGTGCAGCAAACTGTCACTTTGCGCACTAGTTGCACAAATAACTTTTCACAAGTTGGCTGATTATCAATTTCAATTTGATTACAAACTTTTGAGTTTTTCTAGATCATTGAGAAGACAGATGAAGTTTAAAATCACATCAGGAGTTTCTTGACTAATACTCGTACGCCTATGTAGATTGTGAGAGTTTCCAATGCTAAAATTGATAAGAGTGAATATTCCCTCTAACTTGTTGTGCTAATTGTAAATAAGAGTGAATATTCTCTCTAACTTGTGCTAACTATGAAAATGTACTACCATATCTAGTTCTGATACTCCTAATTGGATATTTCTCATTTTACTTTCCTTGCCCTATTACCATAGATAAGGAAAGTATTGCTTTCCGAAAAAAATTAAGGTATCCCTATTTTAAATTTCTATACGTTTCAAGGTCCCCTGAGTCCAAAAAAGTGGATTTTGGGTATTGGTCTGTATGTGTGTGTATGAGTGTATGTGCGTCTGTGTACACGATTTCTCATCTCCCAATTAACGGAATGACTTGAAATTTGGAACTTAAGGTTCTTCCCCTATAAGGATCCGACACGAACAATTTCGAACAAATCCAATTCAAGATGGCGGCTAAAATAGCGAAAATGTTGTCAAAAACAGGGTTTTTTGCGATTTTCTCGAAAACGGCTCCAACGATTTTGATCAAATTTATACCTAAAATAGTCATTGATAAGCTGCTCTATCAACTGCCACAAGTCCCATATCTGTAAAAATTTCAGGAGCTCCGCTCCATCAATGCAAAGTGTGATTTTAGATTCCCAATTATCAGGCTTCAGATACAATTTAAACGAAAAAATTCAAGTGGAAAAAATTGAGCATAGAAATCTCTACAATTAATGTTCAGTGACATTTTCACTTAAAATTGGAAATAAGCTCGAAATTCGAGAAAATGTGTTTATTCAATAATGCAAACGGTTGGCAACTGTTGATTCTATTAAATCATTCACTATGAAGAGATAGCAGACTTTGTGTGTCTCCAGCGTTATTGTCCTGTCACCAGCTGGCAGATCTTTGAATAGTAGACTTGAGATGCGCGTGTACACTAGCGTCAGTTGATAAATTTTCATAACGGCAAGGAAAGTTGTGTGAGTGCGCCACACCAGATTTTATGATTATGTGTTTCTGTTTAATAAAAAATAAAACATATGCCAAACCAGATTTTTAATATTACCTTTGAATTATATTATACTCTTCATAAATATGACAAACAAGATTAAATAATATATTATATTCAACTACTCTCAAATTTGAATTTAAATAGCTTTGTTCCGAACTATCTCCCATACTGTTTAATTTCCTTTACACCACACCGATTACTTTAATTCGAGTCGTTAGAAGTATGTAGCAACCTCCATCCGCTGAAATGACTCATTCACCGACCGCATAGGGACCCCATACACACCAAACCGAGTGTCATAACACTTTGACAAACATTAACGCTCTCAAATGCCAGTTTAAATCATTTTCTTCTTATTATGACGACTGTACGATCATAGCGCGACGCTAATTTCTGTCAGACAGAGAGGGTAATATGGGTGAAAGGAGGGCCTGAGTAAGAAAGTGAGAAAGAAAATGGTGTTACATAAAATTCCACCTAGACGGACCCGCGTTTTATATCTTTTCGTAGAAAGATCAGAGCTTGACACCCTCACGCTGTTACTCTCTCTCAGTATATTTATCTCTCTCTCCTACCTAGTACCCCAGGGAGAGAGAGAAAGAGAGAGAGCATTGTGCAATGGCTGTATCATTTTGTCATCGTTCATGGTGAATTAACTTTTACTTTTCGTGGGAAATAAATTAATGGAACAATAGCGCGACAAATTCCTCATTCTACGATTCGTTTTTTTGACAATCGGCTCCTCCTCTTCCTCATCATCATCATCCTCTTCCTCCTCCCATCCTCCTCCAATCCTCCTCCAACCACTGACCATCACTCACATGTCCATTCGATCCACATGGATTAAAATGCATCCACTGGATCTGGGTGTTACGCTTAATTGATTCGACGATGCATGTGGATATCCTGGGAAAAGCTAGTTAAAACGTTTTCCTGGGTTGTGATTGGTCATCTATCTACTTGTACAGACATATATGCTTCGATACCTGATTTTTAAAAACCCTCTTAAAGAGTATTACATTTGAAGGAGAACGTGGTTGACAATAATAACAAAAAATGTGGTTTCATGCAAGGTGATATGATATTATTAAAGTTGACTATAGATGACGTAACTATCCAATTGAGGGATTTGAATTCATAAAGGTTGCCACTTGCCAGACATTACATACTACACAATTCCACTTACACAGTGATAAACTGAGATGAGGTGGTACAGTTGAAAAAATAAAAAATGGAAAAATGTGACTCTCATCATCCTGTATTTTGGACTGTGTTGTATAAATTGGAATGAGGACAATTTTGGGCTTGAACCTGTTAATCCTTTCCGCAAGTGGTTGTACTAATAATTGTGATAAATCAATAAATAGATTATTACATCATAAAGGATTCAAACGAATCCTTACTCGAAATCTCGAAACATATTCGGGGATGAATTTCTGTGAAAGCATAGTTATCTCCAGTTTTGTAGAATCACATCTCTAGAAAAAACGAGTGGAACTTACTGAGGCTGAAATCTGCACAGATACGATAGTTTCGTTCATCAAAGTCGATTAACTGCAATCAGTCGATAATCGTTTCTGATGATCGATACATCGAAACATGCCTGAACCGAGCCGTGGCATACTAGACGTGGTGACGGACGTGACCATACGGCAATCGGAAAAAGACAGAGATGAGAGGGAGATGGAGAAAATGGAGAAGAATAAGAAGAGGGAGGAGGAGGAGGAGAAGAAGAAGAAGAAGAAGATGAAGACGGAGAAGTAGATGCAGACAAATGTGGTGAGAGGTCAGCACGTGGTGTCTCATCATCAACATGATCGAACAACGAAAAATTGTAATTGAAAAAGAAATTATTATTGTTCGATGAGCGAGGTGTATGAACTGTAGATGAGGGGGTAAGGGGACCAAATGGGCGGGGGGGGGGGTGTTCTCAGCCAGTAATACCGATAATTTCTCTTGTAATGACTCGAAGATATCTTATGGTTTTCTCTTCACCATCTACGTCCCAGTCTCAGTTCTGTTTTGTTTTCTTCACAAATACAATTGCGCGCGCGATTGAAGATGAAGAAAAGTAAAAAGGAGAAGAAGGAGTAGAAGACGAAGAAGAAAAAGATAGAGAATCGCCTTGAGCGAAGCAAAGGGGGAAGTAAGAATGTGCTCTGGTAATGTACAAGGTGTGTCCTATGGCACGTCCAGATATGTTTCCACCTAACTTATATTATCTCTTCTTTTACCTCCTCCACCTCCTCATCCTCTCCTTTGTTCAATCCTCACCCATCAACATCTTCATCTCTGTCTATCAATAAATCTATATCCGATGACAATGATTTCTATCTAGCACCGTGGCACGGGTTGTGGCTGTGAGATGATGACCTCTCGCTAACCTTCCAGGTTCATCAGGAAGGATGCAATGAGAGAGGAAGAATGGGAGAGAGCGAGAGAGAGTAAAGTAGCGTTCAGTATCGGTTTTCTCGCACCTCTCATTGCTCTCTCGGTAACAGGAATAAAGAGACGACTGATGGGAGTTCAAACGCCTCGAAATTATATCAGTCTGCAATGCTTTCAGCTCTGAGGAGAGAAGTGTTCTGTGTAACCGGGTATAATTCATACTTCCAACATCATCAACAAACGTCTTCTCTCCTCATACTTCTTCTTCTTCTTCTTCTTCTTCTTCGTCGTCGTCTTCCTCTACTTGCATTCTCTGTCGTTTCGCGATCTTGTTCTTTATTCGATTTTGCAACTTCTGACAATCATTCTTTATTAATGATTCATACAATAAGTACATTATCGAATGATAGGGAGATAGAAAATAAGGAAACCTTGTGCTATTCCTCTCCCAAATTTAGATAAGGGTTCATGGTCCGAAATAGATTAAGTCTTGTAGTTGTTCACTTCACAAATTTTTCAGTCCTTTATTTTCTTCACAAACTAGATTTTTAAATTTAGATGCTTCAAAACCGAACATAGAAGGAATATTACACATTATTATAACTGAAATAGGAAATGTATTCTACTAGTACTTCAGTATTTTCATTCTTCAGAATGTGCACGGAATTGATAGAATCCTGATCAATGATCATAGGTGCTTGATAGATCTGTTCCACGCATACGACGTTTGTCATCACTATTCCGTTTTATGTTTGGAACTGTGTTCTTTCACCGTTTTAATAGAAGGTCCAGGAGTGATCCGTGGTCTAGTGGATAGAGTGCTTGCGTAGCAGCATAGAGATCCCGGGTTCAAACCCTCTCACAACCAAAAGTTTTTTAACCAGATCACTCCCGTGTTATCGGATGGGCAAGTTAAACTGTCGGTCCCGGCTGAAGTATGACAGTCGTAAGGCCCATTGACGGCTTAAATTGTATATTCAGGCGGTGGGACCTTCCCGCAAGGGACTCCCCACTAACAAAAGCCATACGAATTTAGTTTAATAGAAGGTCCAACTATTGTTTCATTTGATTTTATTCTAGTTTTTCAGCATGAAGTATAATTTCTGACAATTGATGAGTTCTCAAAAAGTATTTGAAAAGGTACGGTTGAAATAGCATGCCAGGGTAGGCTCTTTTCTACTTGTTTGCTACTTCATTAGTCGGTGGACCACATGATGCACAAGTCTCACATCCAAAAGAGTATCATGCTACATTCAACAATGCATTCTTATTAGTTCATTTTACTTTGACAGTATGTACAATATTTCAATGATGATGACTTCTCAATGATGATGAGAAGTCAACGGTATACATTACCTTCCAAGCTCCAACCTACACCTTTCAGATGTGCTTTTGAGAAGTTTTTTTGCCACATTGATATATTTTGAAATTTACTTCCAGAAGTACAACCCTCTCGATCACATCAACAACCTTCTCCTCAACCAATTACCCTTCCACCTTAACTACCCTTAGGGTACGAACAGAACGGTCAGGTCGATGAGTAGCTTTCAGTGTTGGTCCACTACCTCCGTAAACAAAGCCATAGCGCATTCGTGTGACGTCAGCAAAGGTAGGACTCCTACACCAATGAAAATTCATTGAATTCAGCTGATCTATATCAGCCAGTGTTTTTATTGGTGCAGGAGCCCTACCTGTGCTGACATCACACGAATGCACTATGGATTTGTTTACGGAGGTAGTGGTTGGTCACGCTCGTGATTGACCTTCTTTATCTGTATCTGTATATCAATAATATCGATTACTCCAAATGTTCTTATCATTGACAGCTGTTTACTGGCATCAATCGAAATTGAAATCTGCACGGCAACCCGTTCATTCATGTCGCACATTTAGGCTCATCACTCTGTGCCATTTATCACCCTTAAATTCCCATATCTGTGAATTTATCATATTACTAGCCGTCAGGCTCGCTTCGCTCGCCATATCCGTCTAGCCAGGGGGCTCCGCCCCCTGGACCCCCGACTGGATCGTCCAGGAATGAGATCAGCCGGCTCGCTTCGCTCGCCTGCATTTTTCATTTGAGCATTTTTATCATATGTTAGGACAATCCAGTCGGGGGTCCAGACTAAACGTCTGGCTAAACGGACATGGTGAGCGAAGCGAGCCTGACGGCTAGTAATATAATGTTCCCAGGATTGAAGTGGAAGTGCCCAATCAATTTTTCCGTGATAAATGCATTTAAATCTTCAACTTGGTGCCAACCTAACAAACTCAACTCAACTTAATGCCAACCCGACAAAATTATTAATTTAGTTGCCAGTTAACAACTGTTTCGAAGAGGTACTCTATCTAGATTATAGTTCTATAGTAACATATGATATGGGAATTTCAATTTCAATTAAGAGATTGGGAGAAGAAGAATATATATGCTAAAAGACGAACTTTAAACCCTTAAAAACAACCATTAGAGTTAAAATATTGCCAAAAGATTGCTTAGTGCGCCTGAACATACCTATCAAATTTGAACGTTTTTGGTCCGGTAGATTTTTAGCTCTGCGAGTGAGTGAGTGAGTCAGTCAGTCAGTGAGTGAGTGAGTGCCATTTCGCTTTTATAGATTCAAAATAGTTTCAAGTGAACTTCCTTGTAGATGTGGCAAGTGGTCTTTGTTTTCGATTGGCATCGACTGCAGCAGCTGATTAGATTGGCGAACGAACGTGATGTTCCACTCGACTGCAATGATGCATTACCGAGGGCACTCCATAGTTGTACTCGCGTCTATGCTATGCTATCCGGGAACGGACGGGCCTCAGGGCGCGATAATTTGAACGGTGAGCGAGGGAGAAATGGAGTGATGGACGAGGAGGGATTGATAAGAGAGAAAAGTGGATGGTGAAAGAGTTGGATGGTGTGGCGGAGAAGGAGAGGAGATGAGATGAGAATACTGACTGGATCTTTTCGCTTGACCACTCGCAAATTATCACTTCATTGATTCATCTACCACAAACATCATACCTCTTTTCAACATCAAACTTGCACATTCTGCTACTACTTCTTCTTCTCCTTCGTGTTTTCCCTCTTATTCTTCTCCTTCTCCTTCGTGTTTTCCCTCTTCTTCTTTCTCTTCTTTGTGTTTTCCCTCTCCGTCTTCACCTTCACCTTCTCCTCTCTTCTTTCACTCAGGCTCTAAATATATATCATTTTTGAACTTTCTACTGTAGAAGAGTCGAAGAGTCGAGAAGAACGAGAGATCTAGAAAGTATTGTGATGAGATGATGAAGTGTAGAATGAAGTGTTGAACTGAAATAGTGGTAGAGTTATGAAAAGATCCCACCAATAATGGGGTGGAAAGTGTCGTTTTTGATGTTATTAAGCTACATTGGTTCAGCATAAATCTTAAGAAATGTGCAACGTTGACTGATACAATCTTATCAAAACTGAGCTCTGATGAAATTTATTTATTTTTTAGTTATGTACAATTATTAGACTCATGTGAGAAGGCCCAACAGGCTTATGCCCAAAACTGTCCCTTCTCAAATGCATACTACCTACAGTCTAAATCGAGATCTAGGTTATTTTAGTTCTTATTAAAATAACAATTTATAATTAAATAAACAATCAAAAATAGATACTATCAATAACAAAATCTCACAGAATTAAAAGCAATTACCCAAAAATCTCAATTTGGAATAGAACTGAAAAATTTTGTACCGAAAACTTTACAACATTGGCAACATAAGTCTCAAATGAAAGAAAGCCTAGCTAGAATATGGTGGTACCATATTTTTATTGAGAATATCTATTTTTGACCGAGCGAAGTGAGGTCTAAGATTCAAGTCGACGGTTTGGCATTTCTCTTAATGTTTAAATGATTGAATGTTCAAATGTTCAAATATTTATATGTTGCGCATTTACGGCGAAACGCAGTAATAGATTTTCATGAAATTTGACAGGTATGTTCCTTTTTTAATTGCGCGTCGACGTATAACTTATACAAGGTTTTTAGAATTTTTGCATTTCAAGGATAATATAAAAGGAAAAAGGAGCCTTAAAGTAAAGGTCAGGAAAAGTAAAGGAAAGGAGTAAAAGTCAGACTATAGAATTATTCATCATAAATCAGTCTATTGCTGTATTTCCATAAGGTCTATAGTTTCAATCAGGTACTTGTGAATGAGAATACTGCGTGAGGTCCACTGTTCACAGAACTACTAGTATTAATTTGTATGTATTACTTTTATGACAAATAGATGAATTTGAATTCAATGAACCCTATACAACGTGCTCACCAATTAAAAATTAAAACTTCAATTAATCCAGATAAATTTGGTACCTCAATCAACGAAAGTTCTCTATTTGTATTATTCGTGTCAAAGGACCGGTGGTTCTGAGAATCCACTTGAATTGGTGCCGATCTAAACTGGCCACTTTCATCATTCCACTCCAAATTTCTATTTGTGTGATACAAATATTTATGTAATTAATGTAATACATTGTGGCCCGTGCCCGCAATTAACCGAAACACAGCCGACTTTCAGCTTCAATCAATTAGCCGCTCATTAAAAGTGCCGACTACTTCATTCAATATATCTATACATCTGATACACCTATATAATGTGACAAACATACAGTAAATAGGTATATTCACTCGTAAATCCATCTGAATCTAACCTATGCTCATCATAATATATATTATGTATTGTATACATACGTATGTATTGTATCTATTTATACTATATTATTATATACATTTCACCTGCCATAAGTGAGAGTATTGTATCCATAAATCTATATTTAGCTTGTCTTCATCACAATATTATACTTCTACTGTAAGTTATGAGAACACATGTACCGTAAGTACTGATAAAAAAGTTATCAGTAGCTCTCAATTATATCAGATTTTTGAATAGCTTGGTAGGCTAGATAGTCTTTTTACTGAGTTTTCTAGTCCAAGTGACCTTCATCCCCAAATATTTGTTATGAACACTATTTTAATGTTCAGAAGCAATAATTATTGAATTCATTTTGATTGAAATGTTGATTTCTGATCATGTTATTTCATTCTCCACATTCTCTTCTTTTTGTTTTACAAAACTATTTTTTCGTATAGCTTGGTAAGCTAGATAGCGTTTTTACTGAATTTCTTAGTCCAAGTAACCTTCATCCCCGAATATTTGTTATGAACTATTTTAATGTTCAGGAGCAATAATTATTAAATTCATTTTGATTGGAATGGAGATTCCTGATCATGTTATTCCATTCTCCACATCATCTTCTTTTTGTTTTACAGTTATTTTTTCGTCTCAGCAACAGCTCTCAACTATTGTTTCTGTTCCATTGTGCCTGCACTTTTTAAAAGATAATAGATAAGATAATTTTGAATAAAATTTAGAATTTAGAAATAGGCCGACACATCTAGAAAATACCTGAGTCTATACCTAATTCATGCAGGTGAACGGGCTAGAGTCAAGAAAACTTCAATTAATCTTGCCATGCCTGATTTAATAGGTTTATACTATAGAAAATCACTACAATTTGAAATAATTGAAAAATACAAACAGTTTCAATAAACATTGGCAGCTAAAATCGAACAACAGAAACAACAATATCATGTTACTTTGTTGACATTCTTCATCTGATTCGGGGGCGCATTACTATCCCAGTTTAGATAGCAATACGTCACAAAACCAAACAAGATCAGTCATAAAATAACCAATCAATTTCAACATGAAATTACTCAAGAAAGAAAAAACCCGTTGAACCCAATTTCGTCGATAGTAACCCATATAACCCATTTCATAATAATTTTGAATCCCCACTTTTTATTGACATTCTCGAATGAACCTTTGTTTCACTACACTGCACTTTCGTTGGTTTGTACGTTGCTTTATCGTCGGGGTTACAGTACCTTGTTTTTGGCGGTGAGCTTTTACCGGTTGAATTTGGCTTGACGGCGACGTCCTCTTACGTCCCTAGACCTGTCGTCTGAACGGGTGTCTTGAAGCGGTTTTACATAAAGTTGCGGAACCAAAGGGGTGGTAGTACAAGAAGTTGGTTTGGGGACACACATGAACCGCTTAGCGGTTATTTGAAGAAACAATTATTCGTACATGATGAAGAAACACAATTAAACCTTTCAGGACATGGCACTACTAGTAAAATTTAGACATTAATAAACAATAAAACTAGCTCCTACATTAACTACTGAAATAAACTTATAAACCTGCCCAAAAAGGGGGAAACATAGTGACTACATCTTTACTCTCGTAGTGCTCCTAGCAAAGTGTCCTCCGGAACGTAATCTGGTCTCTCGACTCGGGAATCCCCACTACTGTATTTAGAAACAGGTCTCCTATTGGGCGAATGGAATCAATTTGACCAATCGTCGCGTGGCTTCTACAGCCTTTGGACCAAATAGTAACTGCAAAATCGGTAGTTTGTTATAATTTCAATGCTTGCTGTTTTCCAACTTATCGCATTTTATGTCGCGACAAGAAGGCTAAGTTTTAGAGATAATTCCATAATCTACATTCCTCGACGACTCGGAGCCACAATTTTTAAATATCTATCATGGGAAACTCGAAGTCATGGCCGTTCATAATAGAGAGAGAAAATAATTTATTTCGCTAACTCACTTACAATAATGGCTCTAGTCTATTGCGTATTAAATTTACTATTATAACGTGGGAAAAGGCCTGAATTAAAGAGAGTGCCCGGCACACTCCCCTTCCTTCCGGTGTGAAACACGAAAAAAGAAATCTAATCAGGATATGTTACCATAGAGGCATTCTGTATGATTTGGAGAGTCGAATTTCTGGATTGATAGTAGGATCCAATTTGAAGCGGGCCCTCTTCAAAAGAAATCTCTTTAATCATTCCGAAATTCAGCAAAATGTATATCTAATTGAGATTTGTGGCAAGAGTCTTTAAAACTGTGGCAAGAGTCAGGACAAAACAATATGGGCGTGTCCACCTTTTAAGTAGACACTAAAGACGGACCGAGTATAATAATCTTGAATACTTCAATCACTTTATTGAGTCCCTGGTTATTTTCTTGGCAAACTCTAACAAGGGAAAACGTTTAAAAGACATCATAGTTTTAATTGGTTCTATGTTACTCTGCTGTTGTAAAATATGAAGTACGTTTGATCATAATAGTAAAGGATGAAACTTTTTCACTCAGCTGAATGTATTGAAATCTAACTATCATTACTATAGAGTTGAGAGTGCAATATATTTTTAACAATATAAAGCAATTCAGTAGGCAATACTATTCTACATAGACTACGATTCAAAGATAATAATGGTTGAAACTGCAACGCTAGCGAGTCATCGGAGAGCAATGACACACGCTTGATGTACATTCCGTAGCTATGAAACTTTTCTATCCATTATTGTATTCCAGCCGGAAATCTCTACCACTGAATTATATTAGTGAACTAAAATGGATTCAGTTGAACTGAATAAACCTAAGATAAGATTATAATTGTATTAATCACGGAAGGTAAACTAATAAAGAATAGGGATATCAACAAAATAAGATGAAATATAAAGCGAATAGAATATAAAATATGAGGCCTTAGACATTATTCTTATTATTTTATGAATTGGAATATATATTATCTATATGTACTAACTCCTAACTATGTGAAAGTATAATTCTTAACTATGAATGGATGAGTATTAAGCTATTGAAAATGGGTATAGTATAGAATATTATGATAAATCGTCTTATGCTAAATAACTTATTATTATTATTATTATTATTAGAGACATCATTTACATACATAGTATTATGACTGTTGATGACTTCAAAAATTGATCATCACCCGATTTACCAAACAATCAATTATCTACTACCGTGGGAAAACTGCATATATCTGCATTTCATGCTTAATAAACAACGTTAAATACATAATAATATCTATTTATCGATCTCCAGCTCTGAATCTTAACGAATTTATTACGAGCTTAGATGCCTGTCTATATCAAATGAAAGACATGTCTAATATAATTGTATTAGGTGATATAAATCTTAATATTCTCGCAAATAACCATTTATCAAACGAATACTTGAGTACTTTACATATTAATGGCTTTAAATCTTATATAAATAAACCAACCAGAATCTTCAATGGTGTAGCATCCTGTTTAGACCACATATTCTTCAAGGAAAATAAAAACAAAAATAATGTTGTGAGAGGCGTAATTTCAAAAACCAATATAACAGACCATTATAGTATTTCTTTACATTTAAATGCGGCTAGTGATAGGAAACGAACCATAGGGAAGATGAAGTATGGACTAAAACCAAAATCGACTTTGGTGGACTTATGTGCGATTTACAAGGAGAAAACTGGTACGATATATATAGTGCCGATGATATAGACATTATGGTGGATGTTTTAGTTGAAAAATTAAATTACTTGACACATAAAAGAACAAAAAAATTCAATTAAGTAAGAATAAAAGGCCTCTTAAAAATGGATTTCGCCCAGCTTAGTAAATTCTATTCGAGTAGAGATAAGCTGCATAAGAAGCTGATAAAGCAGCCAAATAATATTCAATTGAACAACCAGTACAAAACATATAGGAACATTCTGAATAATTTAATAAAACAATCCAAAACCGATTACTTCAATAAAAAATTTGACGAACACAAAAATAATTCCAAAAAAACTTGGCAATATATCAACGAGCTCGATACTAAAAAAAATACCAAATCAATCAATATAGAGGCCAAAGTACTTAACAAATACTTTGCCGAGGTAGGAGAGACTTTTGCCAGGAAAACGGATATCCAATCTACTTGACATTTTGGTTTGCCTCAAGGTTCGGTTTTATCCCCAATATTGTTCCTAATCTATGTTAACGATCTGTTGAAGCTAAATCTCAGAAATTGTACTACATTGTCATTTGCAGATGATACAACGCTCGTTTTTAGTGGAAATAGCTGGGAGGAGCTCTTTAATAATGCAAACAACAGTTTAAAAATAGTGCAAAAATGGCTTCAGGACCACATTCTCACCTTAAATACCGATAAAACCAAATATATCACTTTCTCACCCAACATAACCGGGCAACCACCAATATCTCTGGATTTAAGAATGAATACCAATAAAACCAATACTATGAATGAAGAGCAAGAGATAAAATCACTGGAAAGAGTGCAAACTATGAAATACCTAGGAATATTAGTTGACAAACACCTCAAGTGGAACAAACACATAGAATATTTATGTTCAAAACTAAAGTACGTGATACACATCTTCTACAAAATACAAAAAATAAAAAATTTGGATATAATTAGGAAAGTATATTATGCATACGCCCACTCATTATTTCAATATGTAATAGAGGTCTGGGGCGCCGCCTTTGACACACATTTAAAAAAAGTTTTTATTTTGCAAAAACACATTATAAGAGCAGCTCTTGGAAGACCACGACTTTATTCAAGTAGAGAAATTTTCATCGAACTAAATGTCCCGACTCTGAGACAGACCTACATTAAAAGAGTAATTCGTTACATAAACAAACATAGAAATCAGTTTAAAATTCATACAACTCCCTATAACATACGGGCAAACAGTACAAATACATATTTAACATACATCTCATAAAGCTTACTATATGCAGACATCAACTTCAATACTATTGCAATTATTTAATCAATAAAATACCACTAGATTTTGTTAACAGGAATATAACTGGGAATTTAAATAGAATTATACAGGAATGGATTGACAGGAACATCTACTTTAGATTAATCTAATGAATAAGAGTTTGAGATACATTCGTGTATGTCTAAATTTTAGGATGTTGAGGATATGATTTAATATTTTTGTTTTTGTTTTGTATTCTTTCTTTTCTTTATTACTATTGTGATTTTATTTTGTATCATGTAATTACGATTCACATCTGCACTCAGGATCTCCTTTGCAGGTTGTTATTAAACTTTATTGTCGATAATAATATAGTGTATGTAAATTATGTATCTATTTTGAAGAGACAATAAAGCAATTTCAATTTCAAAAAAAAAAAAAAAAAAAAAATTCACAAACAAAATGAATGTGCTTAACAAATCAGGAAATATTTCCTGTTTCTAATCTTCTTCGACATTTTTTTGAACCTCTGCTCCTTCTATTTTCAAATATTGAAATTGCAATTTATTCATAACACTGATAATTTACAAACAAATTGAATGAACTTAACAAATCAGGATAAATTTCCTGTTTCTAATCTTCTTCAACATTTTTTTGAACCTCTGCTCCTTCTATTTTCAAATATTGAAATTGAAATTTATTCATAACACTGAAAATTTACAAACAAAATGAATGAACTTAACAAATAAGGATATATTTCCTGTTTCTAATCTTCCTCAACATTTTTTTCAATCAATGAGATTTCTGGAATATCATAAGAAGGGAGAAAACTAACGATGTATAGCGAAAAAGGAGGATCATCATCAAGTCCTTCTTCGAATTAATAAAAATAAATTTCCTATTATAAAAATAAGATAATAATTTATTTAATTGATTCAATAAATTCATTCTTGAGATCATAATTATTATCTTTAGGATGGAAATCAATGAGATTTCTGGAATATAATGAGAAGGGAGAAAACTAACGATGTATAGCAAAAAAGGAGGATCATTAGTGAGAGAAGAGTACCTTGGTAAATTGATCAACGTATTCACATGTTAGACCTTCTACACTTATTCTCGTTATCCTTTGTTCAGGTCTTAGTGGGCCCACTTCAATTCTGCAGCTTCTTTCCAAAATTGTCAAAAACGTTGTATTCTGGAGATACTGTAGTAATTCTGGGACATTCTTCTTCCTACTCATATATTCTATTCTCTTGCCTTCTCTCTCTTTTCACTGTTCTCCTTGTGCGAGCTTCTTCGCTTATCAATGGTTCTCTTATCCTCTGTCTCACACCATCTCTCCCTCACTCTTCATATTCTTCTCCTTATTCATCTCTTATCCTCTGTCTCACACCATCTCTTCCTCACTCTTCATATTCTTCTCCTTTTTGTGTTCATCTTCTCCCGAACGGTGATCGATCGAATTCCTTATAATGGCGCGCTCGCACACAATGTAAAATAGCGAGATTCGTCACAAAGAAAATCTGAAGTCATCCGGATAGGCCGAATATTATAATAGAAGCTAATAATGCACCACGACTTTATAGAAGCGGGACATCTGGGAAAAGATGTTAGACGAAGCATTAGCTCTGATAATGACACATAAGAAATAGGAGAAGAAAAAACACAATAGATGATGGGGAATTACAGTTTTCAGTTTTAAAGTCTACGTAACATATTGCTTCCATTATTTCAAATGCCAGGAAACTGAAAAGACAATCTACAATCCCTCAATTCTGGAATATTCTTAATCTAAGTACTATTTATTTCCTACTCACTATTCCCCTACATTTTTCCATTACAGTTCTAGGAATTATAGTTTTCAGGTTTAAGACAGTCCACAATTCCTCAATTCTGAATTATTCTCAACTACATTAGAATACTATTCATTTTGCTACTTACTTTTCCTATATATTTTTCCATATTTGTGCTATATTTTAATGTAACATTGTACAATAATTAGGCTATAATGTATTGGAATGGAACATTCTGGGAATCATGTAGAAAAACCTTTGTCCTCTAGCAGGACCCAATAATGTAATATTTCCCTAATAAAATTGATCATGAATAACTCATTCGAACACCATTGATCTCTAGATCAGCTCAACTTGAAAACTATTCTAGAATACTCTGAATCCACCCAATATAGTTGCTGTTTGATAGAAACATTTTCATGATTCTCTCCTCCCCAATAATAATAACTAGGATACTCTCGATAAATTTAGTTCAAATGGTGGTCCATATCATATAAGATGATTCTCACCTTCCCAATAATAATAATGATACTCTTGATAAATTTAGTTCAAATGGTGGTTCATATCCTATTTATCCATCAGTAACTGAGTTGGAACTATTCAAAAACTAGATATTTGATCAAGAGGAATTTTTCATTTTTCGTTTGGAGGTTAGGTGTCAACAAAGGTGGAGTTAAGGCTACAATATACATAAGTATACCCCAACTGTTTGTACAACATAGAATATAGATTGTTGGGTTCAGGTAGCAGATTTAACTACCCACAATATCTTACGCATACATATAGTAATACATACAATACAGTACAATATCCATTGGTGTGTTTGCTTCTTCCTTCAACTTTCAAAAACTATTGTCCTTTTCGTTGGGAGGGGGGTAGGGTAGGTCCACCCACCACGTATGGGCACACCTGCCTAAACCAACCCCCCCACCACAACCACATTCACCCGTAAACACACACACGCACATGCGCGATCAGTGAGAGAAGACGTTAACTGATTAGAAGGCTTGAAGCAACAGTGTTGTTGAAATGACCTTGGAACGCCCTTGATTGTTGCTTTCCAATCATATTGTTCTCCATGGTTGTATGGGGTTTGAAAAGTGGAGGTCAGACTGGAGATGCACTGGAGCTAATGAGGAGGAATTGGAAGCTGTGGAGGAGAAATTATTTGGATGAGATTACATCTTACTTCAAGCGAAATAAGATGTAAAATTTTAAATAGGGGCTTGGTTTAGGAAACTATATTGGGAGTTTTCAGTGTTTAAAATTATTGTGCAAGGTGTATTTGAAATACAAATGAATAACATGAGGGGAAATATCTACACAAAGTTACTATATTTTGAATAAAGCAAATGGAGACTTGAACTAAATATTGCTAAACTGTAGGGAATCTTTGTATTATTCTACAAGCCTATATATATTCGAATTGACAACTCTGCAAGGCATGTTTCGCTCTTGCAAAGAAAGTTGAAATTCTGCTCAATTTGTCAACATGTATATTATTTTGTCCAAGTCTCAACTTGTTTTATCCAGAGTTTGATTAATAAATATTACAGGGTAGAGTGAAACCACAAAAATATTATGTTGAGTGATTAGATTGTGTAATCAATAGTAAAGAACATGAGAAAAAATCATTTTCAAAGATAACGTACACAAAAAAATATCAGGTACACAAAAATTACTTTTTATCAAAATTCACATACTATATTACTTTTTCTTGTGCACACTAATAAGTGAATTGATTAAGTGATGAATATGAAAAACATGAGGGAAAAATGCATTATTTTCAATGAAGTACAAAAAATTATTAGGTACACAAATATTACTGTTTATCAAAATTCACACAAAATTACTATATTACTTTTTCTTGTGCATACCAATATCGTGATAATTGAATTGATTAAGTGATAAATATGAAAAACATGAGGTGAAAATGCATTATTTTCAATGAATTACAAAAAATTATTAGGTACACAAGAATTACTGTTTATCAAAATTGACACAAAATTACTATATTACTTTTTCTTGTACATACCAATATCGTGATAATTAAATTGATAAAGTGATAAATTGATATGAAAAACATGAGGGAAAAATGCATTATTTTCAATGAAAGTACAAAAAATTATTAGGTACACAAAAATTACTGTTTACCAAAGTTTACACAAAATTACTATATTACTTTATCTTGTGCACACCAATATCATGATAATTGAATTGATTAAGTGATAAATATGAAATACATGAGGTGAAAATGCATTATTTTCAATGAATTACAAAAAATTATTACGTACACAAAAATTACTGTTTACCAAAATTTACACAAAGCTACTGTAGTACTTTTTTTTTTACATAACAATATTATGATAAGTTAATTTATTAAGTGATAAATAGTGGAAAAAATGAGGAAAAATGCATTATTTTCAATGAATGAACAAAAAAATTATTAGGTACACATAAATTACTGTTTACACAAAATTAATGTAGTACCCAACATACTGTTTCAACGGAAGATAACATGTATGGAATTTTGGGCGATACAAAAGTGTCCAGCTTCCACTTTTATTGAAGAATCTTAGAACCCGCCTTATTCTAATCAATGAGCAAAGTCATCGAAGCATCCTCATCTGAGAGGAGAGCATAGCATTGGAATGCAGCAGCAGCAACATAGGAGCATAGGAGTGTGAGTGTGTGTGCCCGCCGTACTTTATTTAGGTCCAACTAATCCTCTATTTAATGTGTGCGCTGTTGGATCCAAGATGACTTCCCCTCCCAACAAAAAACAAGAAATAATTTATTGTTAATTTACATTTGAATAGGCTGCGATTTTATTTTTCTAGTAGAAATAATATTTTAAGAACGTGGAACGGACCCGATGCTGTTTAATAGGCATCCAATTTATACTCTTCTTTTATTCTTTATCGTCTTTTATTTCGTTTTTTCTGATTTCTGAGTATACTTCTGTCCCCCTATTTTTCTTCTAGCGTTCACGTCTTTTGTTATTGTTCGAGATGGGCAGCAGCATAAACCTGGTCCCCGACTTTCTCGAATTCGAAAATAAATTCTACCATATTTTTGTACCATTTTTGTACCTTTTTGTACCACCAAGAAAAATTTTTGTACCCCTCCCCATTTTGAAAAAATCGAATTTGAAAAGTCGGGGTACAGGTTTATGCCTCTCCCCGACTTGTTCAGATTTGAGCGAAAATTATACCATCGTGTTCTCTGATTTTTGTACCATTTTGTACCACCAAAAAAAATTTTTGTACCACCACCCATTTTGGGGTACAAGCGATTGAAAAGTCGGGGGCGGGACCCCGACTTCAGCAAAATGCAATGAAACCCATACCAAATTGAAGCTAGATTTTTGTACCTTTTTGTACCACCAAGAAAAAATTTTGTACCCCTTCCCATTTTGAAGAAATTGCATATGAAAAGTCGGGGTACAGGTTTATGCCTCTCCCCGACCAGCACAGATTTGAACGAAAATTATACCATTGTGTTCTCTGATTTTTGTACCATTTTGTACCACCAAAAAAAAATTTTGTACCGCCCCCCGTTTTGGGGTACAAGCGCTTGAAAAGTCGGGGGCAGGACCCCGACTTGTGCAAAATGCAATGAAGCCCATACCAAATGGAAGCTGGATTTTTGTACCTTTTTGTACCACAAAGAAAAATTTTTGTACCCCTCCTCATCAAAAGTTATTTGAGTTTGAAAGTTTTGTATCAAATCTTGTGATACAGAAGTGATTATATCCATTGTCTATAATCTACAGCGTATCATATAAACCAATTAGAATGATACAAAACAGGAAAAACTGTTGCTTAGACCACTAGAACTGGAATTAAGGTATAAATCATTGTCAATAGCAAAAATGGAACCTTTTCTTCCCTTTCCAATTGGAAAATATTTTTGTACCCCTTTTATTTCGTGTTTTTGAGGTGTGAAGTTTAATTTCCATTACAGTGGAAAAATGATGAAAATATTATTGAAAACCGTGATTAAAACGGTTCATTGATTACAGAAATACGTTTTTCACCTGATCTGAGAAAACATAATTTTGTACCCATCTACATCATAAGTTACTTGAGTTTAAAAGTTTTGTATCAAATCTTGTGATACAGAAGTGATCATCCCTTTCTAAAATATGTAACGTATCATTTGAACCAATTAAAATGATACAGAAGGAAAAAAACGATTCTTTTGGCCACTGAAAATAATATTTGGGTATTTATCATTGTTGATAGCGAAAATGGAACCTCTCCTTCCCTTTCCAATTGAAAAATATTTTTGTACCACTTTTATTTCGTGTTTTTGAGGTGTGAAGTTCCATTTTTCATTACCTACAGTGGAAAATGATGAAAATATAATTTAAATCGTGATTAAAACGGTTCATTGATTACAGAAATACGTTTCCACCTGATCTGAGAAAACATAAATTTGTACCCCTCCTCATCAAGTTATTTGAGTTTGAAGGTTTTGTATCAAATCTTGTGATACAGAAGTGATCATCCCTTTCTAAAATATGTAACGTATCATTTGAACCAATTAAAATGATACAGAAGGGAAAAAAACGATTCTTTTGGCCACTGAAAATAATATTTGGGTATTTATCATTGTTGATAGCGAAAATGGAACCTCTCCTTCCCTTTCCAATTGAAAAATATTTTTGTACCACTTTTATTTCGTGTTTTTGAGGTGTGAAGTTCCATTTTTCATTACCTACAGTGGAAAATGATGAAAATATAATTTAAATCGTGATTAAAACGGTTCATTGATTACAGAAATACGTTTCCACCTGATCTGAGAAAACATAAATTTGTACCCCTCCTCATCAAGTTATTTGAGTTTGAAGGTTTTGTATCAAATCTTGTGATACAGAAGTGATTATACCCATTGTCTATAATCTACAGTGTATCATTTGAACCAATTAGAATGATACAAAACAGAAAATACTGTTGCTTAGGCCCCTAGAACTGAAAGTAAGGTATTAATCATTGTTAATAGCAAAAATGGAACCTTTTCTTCCCTTTCCAATTGCAAAATATTTTTGTACCCCTCTTATTTCGTGTTTTTGAGGTGGGAAGTATAATTTTCATTACAGTGGAAAAGTGATGAAAATATCATTGGAAACCGTGATTAAAACGGTTCATTGATTACAGAAAGACGTTTTCCACCTAAACTGAGAAAACATAATTTTGTTCCCCTCAGCTTCAAAAGTTATTTGAGTTTAAACGTTTTGTATCAAATCCTGTGATACAGTAATGGTGATTCCTATCTACAATTATTATCACGTCTTATTAGCAGATAAAATTCTCAATCTTCACATCGATATCAACACTGATAAAATCTAATAATTTGATGATCTATCTCGAACAAAACTGTTAGAAAATGATCGAAAAGTATTTTATTGGATTGGAACAAGTTCTCACTGATTGCTGACCAAACGTAGTGAGGTCTATGTTTCAACTCGATTTGCTTTTGTCCATCCTAATGTAACGCGATAACGGCCAAACGCGTTGATAAAATTCGATGAGATTTGGCAGGAATTTTCTTTTTTCAACTGCGAGTTGATGTATACACAAGTTTTTTTTGAAATTTTGCATTTCAAGGACAATATGAAAAGAAAAGGAATTCCTCGATACTCTGATATCTACTTTTAAGATAGGATCAATCAGACTATGAAATCTTCTTCTCTTCTCTTCTCTTCTCTTCTCTTCTCTTCTCTTCTCTTCTCTTATACTTATAAAAGGCTAAGCCCCGACAGACTGAAATCACACCACAGCCCAAACTACTGAGCCTAAAAACTTGGAATTTTCTCTTATACTTATAAAAGGCTAAGCCCCGACAGACTGAAATCACACCACAGCCCAAACTACTGAGCCTAAAAACTTGAAATTTTGCACGATTGTTCATGGTAGCCTGAAAACATCCACTAAGAAATGATTTTCAGAAATTTGCCCCCCTGAGGGAGCTGGGGCCCCCCCAAAATTTTGTACTTTTTAACCGCTCATTGCACAGCAAAGTCATGAGGAACTTTTTTGTTCAGCCGCAAAAAAAAATTTGATCTATGCAGAAAAATTTCGATCAGGAGAACAGGGGGGTCCAAGAGAGGGCATTTTTCAAAAATTTTGATGTAAAATCACACTACAGCTCAAACTAATTGTCCTACAGACTTGAAACTTTGCACAAATATTCTTCCAACATGCTAGACGCACACTAAGAACGGATTTTGAGATATTTTGCCTCTAAGGATTTCAAAGGATGAAAAAGGATCCTATTAAGTAAGGTTATGAATATGGTAAGGTGAGTGCCATATGGAAATGAGATAATTTATTTATTGACATGTGATATTCTAACATATGTTGTAATCATTGGAAATAACATGAATGTCCAGACATGTTGTGATAAAATAATTCAAAAAGGGTACTGAGATTTGCATTTCTATTTATATTACAAGTAGCCCTAAACAGAAAAGATAATTGCACTATGTAAGAATAATGAAGATTCATATTTTCAGATGGGAAGTTTGTCAAATAGTCAGAATAGTCAGGATAGTTTGTCAAAATAGAATAGGAGAAACAGTTTAAATTACAATAATGCTTATCTAACTAGTGGAACAAGAATTAGCAGGTAGGCTATCTCATCTGAATCGGAAATACAAAAAAGAATCTAAACTCGAAATTTGAAGAGATCATCATGGATAACTCGAAATTTCCGTTACAAACTCTTCCTTTTTGAAGATAAATTGTGTCCGCTTCAAACGCCTTGCCGCCATTCAAGTCTTATCCACACAAAGAAAGCCTGACCAAATCTTGACTACTGGTGTTAGGTAGGTAGGATGATTTGTGTGAGAGAGAGAGTGTGTGTGAGGGTAAGAGAAAGACAAGACAAAGGGTTTCTGACAGTGAAAAGAGGGCTGGTGTAGCAGCCCTTTGACATTGACCGCCCATCAAAAGGCTAGAAAGTTCCACATTTCTGTCAATTTTCGGTTGCCCTACAAACCCTTTTCAAAGGGGTTTCAGAGTTTCTAGTTCCAGTAGGCCTAGTCTTTGTCCAATGAGTGATTTTGCGTGTGGAATTGGACAAGATGTTATTGTCACGGCTCAGGGAGGTTTCTCATCACGTGAAGAGAAGGTGTAGGCGAAGAAAAAGACAGAGAAGGAGGACAACAAATGAGAAAAAATCACAACCTGAAATTGGAGAATATATTACAAGTTTCTCTTATCAATGAGAGACAAAAGTACATAACTAGAGTAAATAACTAAAACTTGAATAAATCTATATATATATATATATAAAGGCGAAATGGCACTCACTCACTGACTCACTCGCAGAACTAAAAATCTACCGGACCAAAAACGTTCAAATTTGGTAGGTATGTTCAGTTGGCCCTTTAGAGGCGCACTAAGAGGTCATTTGGCAATATTTTTACTCTAAGGGTGGTTTTTAAGGGTTTAAAGTTCGTCTTTTAGCATGTATATTCTTCTTATTCTTTTAATTATAATTGAAAAATGTCCATACTATATGTTAATATAGAACTATAATCTAGAGAGAGTACCTCTTCGAAACAGTTGTTAACTGGTAACTAAATTAATAATTTTGTCAGGTTGGCATTAAGTTGAGTTGACTTTGTTAGGCTGGCACCAAGTTGAAGATTGAAATGCATTTATCGCGGAAAAATTGATTGGGCAATGCTACTTCAATCAGAGCTATTCCTGGGAATATCATATTACTAGCCGTCATGCTCGCTTCACTCGTCATATCCGTTCAGCCAGATGTTTAGTCTGGCCTCCGACTGGATCGTCCTAACATATGATAAAAATGTTCAAATGAAAAATGCAGGCGAGCGAAGCGAGCCTGCTGATCTCATTCTTGGACGATCCAGTCGGGGGTCGGGGCTAGACGGATATGGCGAGCGAAGAGAGCCTGACAGCTAGTGTTGAATAAGCTATACATCGAATTAAATCAGTAAAACGCTACTGCAGTAGTTACTACTGTGATATTAAATTTTAATTGCAAAAAAATTGTTTAAAAAAAGTGATTATGAAATGTAAGGAAGATCAGAAGATTATGAAGATGTAAGGAAGACCATAAGAACTGTTTTATGTTTTTATGGCAAACCAAAATAATCATTTGATACCTTCTCTGCCTCAGCTACCTTCTTTCTGATACACTCTACGCTCGACACTTCACTAAATTTTGGCCCTAAATAGCGTTTAGAAGCTACAATTCATGGCGTTTAAGATGTGTTATCCTTCCCTCTTACAAAAATAAAATTAATGTTAATGCCCTCTTCATGTAATTGATTCAGGCCCGTATGCAGATACTCGGTTTAAACGGAGAAATGTCAGCTGTTCGTTTAAACCCCGTATGAAACACATTATAATAAATGCAACCATTCACAAGTAAACGAGGTTTAGCGTTGAATGTAGATGTGCGTATGTGCGTATGGATGGCCACAGCCTACTATAGATAGATCTAAAGTATAGATTATCTAAAGTAAGCCATGGTATGGCCCTTAATTTATTACGAATTTCATTTTGTCACCTATTTCTGTGATTTGGGGGAATGAAGACTAACTATTTGGATGATTAAAAATAGATAGAGATAAAGTCAGGAACAGCCAGTGAAAAAGCGAGTTCAAACAAGGTGGGAAGATAGTTAACCGTATCTTGTAGGTGGAGGCAGGTAGCTGATGAGGCCAAGGTCCAGTTCGTGTCGATATGCTGCTAGTTTATAACAATAGCAGCATAGCTTTGGCTGCTAAACCAGATCATCTTCTTTCCATTCTATTCAGCTCCAGCATATAGGTTGGCTGGTGGATCATCATCATCATCATCATCATCGGAGAGCAAAGCACGGCTAACAGCTGAGCTGAACTGCCCAGAGAATTCTTAGCAGTCGTTTCTGCGCAAATGAGTTCGAGCAAATTCAAATTCATATATCAAATTCAAATTTTATTCAATCCAATTCACAATATTCACAAATTATGAGAAAAAATAATACAGCTTAACTATATTAGAGTAATAAGTTAATAATTTATAAAGTACATAAAAGTCTAATTTATTAAACAATAACATCAGACAAGAATTCGAACATGCTAAACCAGGACTAATTTGTGAATTTGGATAGAAAAATACTTCTTGCTGAGGGTACAATACTCTACAATACACAATGCTGATAATGCTGATGCTGCTACAGATAATAATAGTGATGAGGAACAAGAAGGATAAGGCGGAGGAGGAGGAGGAGGAGGAGGAGGAGATGAAGAAGAAGAAGAGAAGAAGAAGAAGAAGAAGAAGAAGAAGAAGAAGAAGAAGAAGAAGATGATGATGATGATGATGATGATGATGATGATGATGATGATGATGATGATGATGATGATGATGATGATGATGATGATGATGATGATGATGATGATGATGAAGGAGGAATAATGGTGTTATGATATTGATGGTGCTTGTGCTTGTCCGAAATCAGGTTTGTTATGTGGATTTGAGTGGCTCACCGTTATGGAACCGTCAGTTTGATAAACAAACTAGAAAGAGGAGAAGGTAAATGAGGAGAGAAGAAAAATTCAAGGAGAAGAAGTAGGAGAAAAACGTGAAGGAACAAGAGGAGAATGAGGAACATAGATGATAGAGGGATATGAAGAAGAAAATGATTATGATGGTGAAGAAAAATTGAAAGATTATAATAATGGAAAAGTACAAGGAGAGAAATAGGAGTATTGTAATAATAAGAGAGGGGAATATATACTATACTATTAAACGAGCAACTTCTGTTTATATGTTTGGATGTTTGTATTCACCGGATCTTGAAAACGGTTCTAACGATTCTCACGAAATTCAGAACATAGTAGGTTTATAATATAAAGATTCGATTGTACTAGGTCTCATCCCTGGGAAAAATCGCTGAAGGACATAAAAAGGATAATTTTTATCCATCCTTAGAAAAACAGCTGATAATAATTAGTTCGTCGTCTGTTGGAGATGGAAGTGAGTGAGCGAGTTCATGTGTAGTGGACTGTGTCAAAATTATGACTCAGCTGTTGAACTTTTGTAATTATTCAATCAGGTACTTAGTGCCGGTTGCAAAAGAGCCGGGTTATTTTCAATCCTGATTAATTCCAGTAGATCCATCTTTTTGAAATGGTCTTCTATGATTTGATCCACGTGAAATTAATCAGGATTAAAATTTAACTGGCTTTTGTGCAACCGGGCCTTTATGAGGGAAATTTTTGGATTCCTCTGGGAATTAATCTCAATTTACTGTGATTAGATAGAACATTTCTGTATGAACTATGAATGTTATTAAAATTCCTTCTTTCGTAATAAATTTTTTATGCTTTCGTACTCCAGAGCGAAGCTCGGTTCCCGATATTTTTTATAGTACTTGCATTTAAAAGTTACTCAAATTTCAAATAACTCTTTCGGCTTATTGATAATATTTAGGCTTTTTTGATCATAGAGGTTGATTTGTGTTGTGTAGAATATATTCTGAAATAAACTCTTAAATTTATTATTACACATAAACTAACTACTATTCTCTATCGAAACTCTTGAAAGTAGTTGTCGAAACTACCCCATTAACATTGGTAACTTCCATAAATTTGGTAAAATTGATTATACTGGTTGATACCCAAGAACCCAACTTACTTACTAAATCAGTTTCCATATAAATTGAAGGGTACTGTATTCTAGGTTAAGCTAAACCTCCATATAAACTGTCCTCTTTGTATCCACCTGTCGATTGTTGAAATGAGCTATCATCGAGCTGAAAATGAATAAAAACTCAAACTGGTTTTCGCGAATGAGCGCGAAAAATTTTCAATCACACATCACACAGGCACAGTCCACTGTCTGTAACTTAGTGAACCAGATCTGTGTGAAGAATGTACTCCACTACTTCATCCGTCTTCTTCTACTTTTTTCTTCTCCTTCTCCTCATCAATGTTTGCCAGTTGATTCAATAAATCAGTCCCAAGCTGTAGATCAAGAATGTTATAATTGTTATTCCTGTTTGTCTAAAGCATCCTGTCTTTCTTGATCCTGCATGACACTCCCCACATTGAATGGGTTTTTGCAAATCGGAGGAAGTCTAAAGGCATCTATACAGATATTTATGGGTTGAAAGGAAAAGGGATTCCGACAGGAAGTAAATGATTTGATACGCAATCTAATCTGAAACGCAAAACCTCCCACAAATAAATAAATAAATTATTGCGAGATTGCAACTAACACTAACACTTCTCTTAGAATTTCAAATTCATCACAGTAAAGTACATACAACAAAAGTTCTTCATTCAACAAGAGTACTTCTTCCAATCAGAGATTAAATATAAGCATAGAGAAACAATAGCGTAAGTAGATATCCCATGGTATAGGGAATTTATGTCGCAACATTTACTGTTATCTCAAGCCGATTACTGTCGATTATTGTCAATTTTTACTGTTTTGTTGGGGTGATAGTGTATGAACGGCACAATTTGAGAGACTACCAGCGTCACACAACTGCATAGGAAAGAACTACGTGAACTATCGGCTTGGGATAACAGGAAAAGTTGCAACATAAACGCCCTATACCATGGGATATCTACTTATGCTATCGTTTCTCTATGATATAAGCTTATATCCTTTTCAAAAATATACGCTTAAAATATAAGCTTATTATCATCTTTCTGACTCAACTGTTTTGATTCCCAAATCATCTCTCTTTCTCCAATGTTTAAAATATTGGAACCGACCACTTATCTCATTGTTTATTCAATTATCTCTCCAGTCTGCCTAATTGATACTGATAAACATAAAAACTTAATTACTCTGTTGACTAATTACTGAGGAAATTGAAACAAAACTCTCTTATCTAGAGCAAACAAATCTCATTAAAACTGTTGCGTTTATCACAGTCTGTTTAGTGTTATTGTTTGCCTGTTTTTCATTCATCAACTCTGAAAAGATAATTGTCAAATAATCTGAGTAATTGAGTCTGGGTGATTGTCTGGTTAGAATATAAAATAAATGTGGATCGATGACGTAATCTTCGAATCTATACATTTTTTACGTCTTCATGGATTAGGCTGTGATTAGATTTAGATTATGAAATGAATTAGGTTTGTGAGCCAAGCCTGTTCGGGTGCCAATATAAAAAAATACGAAATTGTCATTCTTCAATAATTACATCTTTGCATTCTGGATAAATAGGAATTGATTAATAAAGAGGGATTCGATAAGCGATAAATGTTTGTATGTATGATGACTGATATTTGTCGGTAAAATATTTGCTGTTTTCTCAGGAAATTTTCGTTGAATAAATACAGTAGTTCTGAGCCAACCTAAAGCTGTCAATACAAATACGTATCGACTATGATATTATTTCGTATTTGTAATTATAAATCATTACTGTGTTATTGTAAATCCGAATAATTTTTTTTTTTTTGCTATCGTTCATTTAAAAATTCTTCTGTCCAGTATGGATTGTGAAATAGGTAGTATTTATTAGTAAATAGTAAAGATTGTATTCTTATATTAATATTCTTATATTAATAGTATTCTTCAAAGTATTTGTGAAATTAATTGAATAGTGAGCTATTTAGATGTTAATTATTACGAATGCAGGCAACCACTTCCTATAAATAGTCTATGTATTACATAATGATTATTATTAATATATCACCCAATTATCACGAATACAAGCTATATAAAAGAATTAAGCACGCATAATTAATAAATTGCATAATTGATTGAGCAAGCATAATTTTATTCACATAAATAATGGAATAGAATATAATCTAATACAATTATCCTCAAGCCAGGAGCATATATTTCAGTTTTTTATTAAACAGAAACACATAATCATAAAATCTGGTGTGGCGCACTCACACAACTTTCCTTGCCGTTATGAAAATTGATCACCTGACGCTAGTGTACTCGCGCATCTCAAGTCTACTGTTCAAAGATATGAGACATATATGCTATTTGGGTCAATAACGCTGGAAACACACGAGGTCTGCTATCTCTTCGTAGTGAATGATTTAATAGAACCAACAGTTGCCAAAAGTTTGCACTTTAATAATCACATTTTCTCGGATTTCAAGCTTATTTTCAATTCTAGGTGGAAATGTTACTGAACATTAATTGCAGAGATTTTCATGCTCAATCTTTTCCACTTGATTTTTTTTTTGTTTAAATTGTATATGAAGGTTGATAATTGAGAATCTAAAATCAAACTTTGCATAGATGGGGCAAAGCTCCTGAAATTTTTACATATATAGGACTTGTTGCAGTTGATAGAGCTTATCAATGACTATTCCAGGTATGAATTTGATCAAAATCGTTGGAGCCGTTTTCGAGAAAATCGCGAAAAACCCTGTTTTTGACAACATTTTCACCATTTTAGCCGCCATCTTGAATTGCATTTGATTGAAATTGTTCGTGTCGGATCCATATAGTGTAAGGACCTTACGTTCCAAATCTCAAGTCATTCCGTCAACTGGGAGATGAGATATCGTGTACACAGACGCACATACACTCATACACACACACACACACACACACACACACACACACACACACCACACACACACACACCGGGGACCTTGAAACGTATAGAAATTTAGAAATTGGGGTACCTTAATTTTTTTTGGAAACCAATACTTTCCTTACCTATGGTAATTGGGCAAGGAAAGTAAAAATATATGCATCACCA
Organism: Nilaparvata lugens; assembly: GCF_014356525.2. NCBI lineage: Eukaryota > Metazoa > Arthropoda > Insecta > Hemiptera > Delphacidae > Nilaparvata > Nilaparvata lugens. The sequence continues at coordinate 62,620,273 of NC_052508.1, read as the reverse complement.
CAGACACATCCAATACAACAAACAACTGAATAAATTAGAGGTGGCTGTGGGGAATTAAATTATTGTGGTGGTCGTGAAATCAGAGACAATACAACTTAAAATGGCTCTGTTTTGAAACTAAATCAATCACATAGGATATAATTAGATAATCTATTCGTCTGTCTACTAACTGTCCCTAAACAGAAAGCCACACCTTATATGAAGCATCTTTTTAGACGCATCTCCCCTCTAAAGCTGGAAAAAGATAAATTGACTTTTTGCCAGCTATAAGCTGGTCACGGTTTATGAACTAGCAATGTGCAGTGCACTATGTAGGCCTAGCTGAAACGTTGGCAACCGAATTTGATCGATGATTTCATAAACAAACACTCTCTAATGAAGCTGGAGATCTATCGATCACATCACCCTGAGGAGGATGAGTTGAGAAATGAGAGGTATGACAAGGAAGGGAAGGGAGAAGAAGACGAAAAGAGGAAGACGAAGAAAAATAAATGAAAGTGAGAAGATGAAGGAGAAGAGGAAGAATCAGAAGAGGAAGAAGAAGAAGAAGAAGAAGAAGAAGAAGAAGAAGAAGAAGAAGAAGAAGAAGAAGAAGGAGAAGAGGTGGAAGAAGAAGAAGCAGAAGAAGAATAGAAAAAAAGAACAAGAATAAGTAGAAATTGAGTAATGGAGAATAGAGTGTGAAGACAAAACGTGGAAAACCAAAAAAGAAGTACAGAAGTAATTAAAAGAGTTAGGATGATGAATGAAAAGGTGAGTGATAAATTAATAGAAAGGTGGGTAAGTGCAAATGGTCGATGAAAAAAACAAAAATAGCAAGAGAACCAAGAGAACCCATGAAGACGAATAGGGACTAATGTACTTCACAATAGGTTACTGTCATAAAGATGGAGTCCAAGAAACTAAATTGATTCCAAGACAGTTGTGAGAGATAAGGGGTGAAAATTGATTTGAGGTCCCGTGCTTGTTGGCGATTGGAACCTTTCATGACTTTCAAATTGCTAATTTTATGCCGATTTCAATCTGATTTTTTAACCAATTTTCAATCCTTCAGGATGACCATAAGTTGAGGCTTTAGTACAAATTCTCGCACAAATTTTGAGTGGAAACGGGAATTGAGAATGAAAATTCAAGAGAAAATCGAGAAAACTAAGAGAGAATAATATTATTACAATTCCAACTGATGGTTAAAATCTGAATTTCCGATGGCAATAGCTTTGATTTTCATTAAAAATCATAAATTCAATTTTATTTGTGTTTCTGAACATACAGCTGCTGCGAGAAAAAAATCTTATAACAATACATACATCAATCAAATTCGTTAGAGAATTATGTATTTCATTCTCCCTCCCCTGCCAAAGATGGGAAGAACTTGGCTACCTTTTGAAACCAAAAATATACGTTGATGAATCGTAGGCGTAAAAGATTCTTATGAATGGGTTTTGGACCAAGAATGTATTATTAGGAGGTGGAACGACACATTGGTCTCTTCTTCTTCTCCATCTTCTTCTCCTCCAAAAACTAAAGAATGGGAAATGGTCCAGGTAGGGAAGAGATATTTTGGCCGTTTTTGGAACAACAGAATGAAACAGGGACACCTGCAAATTCTTCCTTTCTTTCATTCTCAATCTCACTTCTTTTTCTTATTCGTTCTCTTCTCCTTCCCATTCTTTTCTTTCTCTCCCAATTGGTAGAGTGAGAATGAGTGTTGGATGCTGTGCTATTCATCTGTATTTCGAGAGATCTTTGATGATTCTTGGAACCGATATTCCACAAACTGTGGGAGGGTTTGAGATATTTCAAATCCTAAACCCATGTTATAAGATAAACAGATATTTCACCTATGAATAAATACTATTATCAAGAAATACTGAGCAATTCTGTACGTAAATAATACTTTCCTATCAATAATAATACTTTTTCAAATATTCAAATTTATTAGAAGACACACTAAAAATAAAATACAAGAATAATACAAAGAAGTGGAAAACAAACACTAATGTATATCAGAATGATGAATGTAGTAATTCTCATTCCATACTGAACATTAAAGATGAAATATAAAATGAATAAATGTTCATTTCCCGAAAAACTAAAACTACAACATCAATAATTGATGTGAAAATAAATAAGTAAATAATTACTCAAAATATTAGATAAATTACAATATTACAAACAATAGTTAGTTACAAAAATTCTTATAATGTTTCCTCTACTTGTTTAGTTATTTCTGTGTGGAAAAAATTGATTGATTCAACATTGAAACACTGAAACATTGCCTTCTTATTAATATGTGAAGGATAAGAATACTATTTTTCAAATAGTATTTCCATTATGTAGATACTATTAATTTATAGGATCTCCAATATTGTCATGTTCTCTTAGATGAAAAATACATTTAATTATTATTGAACGAAAATCAAGGAAAATTGGGAGGTACCGGGTTCGATTCCCGGGCTGGCAACTAATTTTTGGATAGTAGTTCCCATCGAATTTCCATCTAGCTGTTAGCCCTGTTGTCAATGTCTGCAGTAGCAGTCTTCGGGGTGATTTGCAGCATTTATTTAGGATTTTCGTTCAATAATAATTATATATTAATTAGCATTTGAATAAATGCATTCTCTATTTAATTCCATCTGAAAATTACATTTATTTAATACATATTTATTTGTATTATAACACTTTTTTTAATAAATTATTACTTATTGTTCGTTTCTCTTATGAATGATTCAATCTATAATCATTTTTATTTTTCATCCGCTTAATCATTTCTCATCTATATCTCTCAACTGTTATTTGATCTTTTCAACGTCTTCTATTAGCTTAACAACTCATTCTTTTTGCTTTTAACTTCCAAAAATTTCCTATTTGCACAGCTAGAGCAGCTGAAACCTTCCCTCCACCCCCTTCCAGCATCTTAAATCTCGAAAACCCTCCCTCCGTGCTCTTAAAATCCATCACTACACATCCTTGAAGAACTATTCTGCTAATACAATAGGCCCGCACACATTCTGGGGATACTGGCATACAATGTAACGTCTTTTCGAATCGGAATTAACGACCGAAAAGGAGATGGAAGGCTGTGAGAGAGAAAGGAAAGGGAGGGAATGGAGAATAGAATTATGTGAAGAGGGGGAAGAGATGTGGGGGAGGAGACAGAGAAGTTGGAGGAAGATTAGTGCGAGAGGTGAAGGAGAATTAAATCAGATTTATTATTTATATAAGTTACTATATATTTGCTGGCTTATACACTTACGTATTTAAAGTAGATGACGAAAAAGCGAATTTTTTAATGGTTTTTTCACAGTGACTGGATTTTCACTGTAAATTTATGGATTAGAATACTATTTCAAGTTAGAATACTATCATAGAGAAACTATAGCACATTCTCTAATAGAGAAACAATATCATAAGCTATTATGATATTGTTTCTATTGTTCATCACGCTATTGTTTCTCTTTGATACTATTTGATTTCAAATAATATAATACTGTTATGTAAATCGGCGGTTTTGATTAGAATGAAGTTGAAATACTATTTGGATTCCATTTATATAATACTCTCATGTAAATCGGCGGTGTTTTACATTTACAAATCATTGACTTTCAATTTTTGAAGAGGAAAAGACCGGTTGAGAAGGGTAGGAGGAAGACTATGGAATTCACACGTGAATGAAGATGGAAGGTAAAACCTTCCAAAATTTGTAAAAGTAGATTTGAGAAGTATAGAGAGAGAAGAGAGATGGATAGGGAGTGAAGAGAGAATAGGATAAGACGATGAGATGAGGAGAAAAGAGAGGCCCTGAGTGGGTATGAGGAGAAGGACTATGAGTTTCACTCTAGAATGGAGGTGGAACTTTCCGAAATTCGTGAACAATAGTATAGGACGTGAACTAATATACTAAGTGTCCTCTTGTTCAAATAATAGGAAGGGAGAGAGGGAATTCTATCACCTGCCCGGTAATTTCAGTGGAGATAATCCTGGAGAGGAACTGAAAATAATTTATTTTGCTAGTGAAGTAACGGTTTTTGATGATTAAAGGTGTTTTCAGTGAAATGTTTGTTTAATTTTGTGATCATTGTTAGTTTCCAAGTGGAATATTACACCGTATACAATCTGAATTCTACATCATGTTTATAGCCTCATTTTCGATCATATTTCCATCGAGCGCAGGCTAGTTTGGAGGTATTTAGAAATATTTTGGGAAAATATCCCTAAATAATGATTTGAAATTCACTATTTCTTGTGATTTTCAATACTGTCTGGAAAGTCTCACACAATCGAGATAATGAGTTAGTTAATATTATTATCTGGTGACAGAATTTGGAACTAGGATACATCTCGATTGGTTTCAGATCAATCTTGAACTCGTGCAATTTGAGAGATTATTGATTCCCTGATTATTATTATTATTATTATCAGAGTATGTCTTTGAATGGTGGGGAGACCCAAGGGTAGTTCCACCTCGCCGTAAACAGTCCAAAGCTCCCTAATGGGAAACCGGACACTATTGATTCCCTGATTACTACTGACATCTATCGGGAGATGTCGGAACTAAGTCACCAATTATTGTTGACCAATCGGTATAAAGTAGGCTGAGCTTGATGTCTCACGATGTAATCAGTTGTACAGCTCTCAGTAGTTGCTACTATCTAGTGGTAGAATTTGCAACTACGTCCCGATTCATAATGTCGACCAATCAGGAAAGAGAAGGCGGAGCTAAAAAATACTGACCAATCAGGAGAAAGTAGTGGGAGCTTGGAGGTGTGGTTCCAATCTGAATCTCATTAGCGAATTAATTATTTTGTCAATTGATTGGTCACAAAATCTTATAAACACCAATATGTCGGTCTCCAAACTTAAAAAAAAAAATAGGGAATAGGAACGTCTGCTCTATTCCGTTCTTTCCTCAAGAATATATGAGTGAATATAAATCTGAAAAGTCACCTCCAATGTAGATGAAATTCTGAGTTTTGTCTATGTTTTGAATTTCATTTAACAATAAATTTTCCATCATCCATAATATTTCTTCACCACATTTGCTATACAATCTTCAAAAATACGGGTGTAGTTTAAAATGGGACAGGAAATATCGTCAAACAATAAGCAAAATCGAAGTGTAATACAATAAACATGATCCTTTTTCAGTACTTCCTCATTCACTACACTATTCTCTTCATTTGAAATTAATAATAAAGCAGAAGAAAACTGACAAAAAAATCAAAGCACAATGAACAAGAACAAAGTGTAACACATGAAGAATGATTCATCTCATCTATTCCCCACTATTCTATTTACAAAAATGTGATTGTAGAGAGAAAAATCCACAATCAATGAACAAAAACGAAGTATAACACAATAAAGAACTATACATTTTTCAAAACTAAACACATTACATCATTTATCAACACGCCGATGATCCAATCACTCTATCACTCTCTCTCTCTCTCTCTCTTTGTGATTTATCCTTCACCCTCATTGACAAAAGTGAGTTGGCTAGCCTTTATCTATGCAACATTATACACATATTCCAGGAACTATTGATAATTGATCAAATTTCAACCCCGATTTTTGGACTCAGTTTGTTTTTTGTTTGATCTCTCTCTTTCTAACACAAAAAACCTCTTTTTTGTATCTTCCTCCCTCATCCTCTCTCTCTCTCTCTCTCTATCAATCAATCTATCTCTTTCTAACTCATCTATACTAGACCAGAATCATCTATTGTCAGCACAGAAGCCTCTAAAATCCACACACCGGGAGGGTTGTTTTAGTTTTCTTTCGATTTAAAAAAAGGGTAACCACCCCTTCTGGAATGGGTTAAATGTCTCCGAAATAAATCAAATTCGCGATATTCGCTATTTTCCATTATTTCCTCCCCATTTTCGTGTCTGTGCTCTGTTTTTTATGGTTTTCGAAATGGCAATGTATTAACATTAGCACTCCCATTTTTGTACGGGACATGAGTCATTGTTCTGTGTGCAGGGGTGTAGAGAATTTCGAAATGTGAAATGTTATGGAAATACATCGTTACCCTTTCATTTCTTTCTTCAAAGAAGGAAACGGAAGTTGATGAATAAAAGTGTGAGCAATAAATAGAAGAAATATGTGGAGGGATTGTACATACACGTGTGTACATACGTTATGTATTGTAGTTTTACCCTATATAATATGAAATAGTTCCTTCATGCATAGTATAAATGGTTTTTTCCCTTGTTTCACATAATACATACAAAAGTACGTACTAAGCACACCCTCATTTATTGTCAATGAGTTCTATCAACATTTCTCTCATAACAGCCCGAAATAAATCAAAGCAGGATTCTATCAGTTTCAGATTTTATACGCTGTAGTATTAGGCTATTGAGAAAAGTGAACGACTTATGAAGATTGATATTATAGTTCTAAAGAATGTATGTTCTTGAAATTAATGGTAAGCTATCACTTGCTTCTATATTAGTAGTTTCTATACTTCTATATTAATAACATTTTGTATATATTGGGGGCTTTAATATTATTGAGAAGTGGTGATTTCTACTGAATTATTAAATATTATAATGGGCAATACTGGAATGCAATTTTATAGCTAAGGCTTTTTAATACCGTATATTGTGTTAGAACACTGTTGAGTTAGAGATGTGCTTCCAAAATTTCGACATGGATGCTTACAGGTTGATGATTCATAACTTATACGGTATAAAAAAAGTTGAAAACTTTCTAAATGGATTCATTTATAGGTTGACTGGGTAGCTCCAAAATTAACTATCTTCAAATTCGAATTCTCATTCTTAGTGACGTGAATATTTTCAAAAATTAGTTGTAATAAGTCTAAACTGATGAATGATTCGATTTTATTGAAAGAAAGTAATAAACCTGACTCTGAATAAGATAATGACAAATTAATGATCGAATTGGAAAATCATTTTAGGAATTGTATCAGCTGCCAAAAACAGTCCTGTATACGGTATGGACGATGAAGAGTCTAATATTTTTGAACATAAAAATTCAATTAAGCCATCATTATTACATCACCCAACAAAAAATAATCCACTAATCCCACAAAACTAATCTCAACATGGAAAATACTATCTACATTATTCCAATCAACAGTTTACAACCTTCATTTATTGATCTAAAATTTATTAGTTTCTCAATTATAATAGCATCATAATTAGGTCTTCTATCGAACAAATTGGTAGATTGTCCTTATCAGCTAGTCCTAATTACTTTATGGGCTCTTAAAAACTGAGAAAAAGGAAATAACTTGAAATCAGTAACAGCAAATAATTTACCGTTGATAACTGTTCACTAATTGATTATGGGTGAGATCAAAAGAACCGCTGGCTGTAAAGATAGCAGAGTCTCACGTGTTCAATAATTAGGAATTGTGTTTTTTTGTTCAATTAAATTTGACTGAGAAGATGTTTGAGTAAAACCTTCTTGAAAACTTAATTGCCGTGATTTGAAGTGGTACACTTGATTTATAATGACGTCGGTTATTAGTACTTTAATATTCATTAGTATCACATTAGTCATAAATGCAATTTTTAAAATATGGTTATATTCTTGACAACATTTCTAAAAATCTGGTGTGGCGCACTCACACAACTTTCCTTGCCGTTATGAAAATTGATCACCTGACGCTAGTGTTCCCGCGCATCTCAAAGCTACTATTCAAAGATTTTAGTCAGCTGGTGACAGGGCAATAACGCTGGAGACACACATGAGGTCTGCTATCTCTTCATAGAGAATGATTTAATAGAATCAACAATAATTTGCAATTGAATAATCATATTTTCTCGAATTTGAAGCTTATTTTCAATTTTAGATGAAAATGTTACCGAACATTAATTGTAGAGATTTTCATGCTTAATCTACTCCACTTGATTTTCTTTGTTTAAATTGTATCTGAAGCCTGATAATTGGGAATCTAAAATCGAACTTTGCATTGATTGGGCAGAGCTTCTGAAATTTTTACAGATATGGGACTTGTGGCAGTTGATAGTGCTTATCGATGACTATTCTAGGTATGAATTTGATCAAAATTGTTGGAGCCGTTTCCGAGAAAATCACGAAAAACCCTGTTTTTGACAACATTTTCGCCATTTTAGCCGCCATCTCTAATTGTATTTGATCGAAATTGTTCGTGTCGGATCCTTATAGTGAAAGGACCTTAAGTTCCAAATTTTAAGTCATTCCGTTAATTGGGAGATGAGATATCGTGTATACAGACGCACATACACTCATATACACACACACACACATATACAGACCAATACCCAAAAACCACTTTTTTGGACTCAGAGGACCTTGAAACGTATAGAAATTTAGAAATTTGGGTACCTTAATTTTTTTCGGAAAGCAATACTTTCCTTACCTATGGTAATAGGGCAAGGAAAGTAAAAACTCATTGAATGGCTGCTGAACTCTGATAGGGAATGAAAATTTGATTACTTTTAACTTGAGTTTGAATTAATTATTCTTTGATCTCTCTCTCCTTTTTACCTCTCCTTGTTCTCCTACTCCTCATACCTTTTATTTTCTACCAACAATAATTGAATTCCTCACGCAATAAATCTCTGTAACCTACATCAAATGACCGACCTATTTTCTTTTTAATATTATGTTTCTTCTCATGATCTAAATTTTTCTCGATATTCTGGCTCTTCTCTTTGCCCTTTCCTATCATTGAATGTATTTTTCTAATTATATTCTAATTTGGATGATATGTAGGTTTGTTGAATTCATAATCGTACTTGTTGAATAAACTTTCAATTATGATTTTCGTCCGAGATTTGAGCATCTATAAATGGAAGAATACATTTAACAATATTTCCAGAGCACTTACTATTCAATTGGTGCCATATTGTGAATAGAAAAGTATCGGAATATATTTTTGCAACTCTACATAAAATTTAAAAGATCTTGTAAAAGTAGCAAAATAATAAATTTACTATTACTGATGATTAGTTTATAGAATTTATCTCTTTTTAAATTTTGATACTAGGACTGACAAAAAATTTCCCTCTCTTTGCAGTATCTGACAACTTCGAAGAAGAGGGAAATGGTTCTTACTATAAGGTCAGTGGTTAATCAAATATGGCGACCAAAATTTCACTAAATTTTCTAGTAGAAGCTTTTAAAAACAGCCTTATAGACTCACATTCAAGAAGCCTTGTAAATAAATATCGCCACTTCGTAACATTTTTCATTCAGATGCACCATTTATAAATGCAAAATTTCGGACGTAGGCTCTTGAAATGTCTATACTTTGCACATTCCTTATGCTTTTAACTAGTTTTAGGTAATTTTTGCGTGCATGCTAGCTCTATCCGAAATTGTACTGAATGGGGGACTCGAGTAATCGGTGAACAACTTTTTTTTATCTATGTTTAATTGTAAAGTTATCACTAATATAGCTTGAAGATTTTACATACAGGAAAGGCGCGGGAAACGTTAAATTTAGAAATAGTGTAATTTGCAAGAATAAATTGATTGAACAAGTGGAATACTTATGAAATAGCATTTGTATTCGTCATGTCATTTATGCTCCTACAGTCAAAATATCCAAAAAGTACCTCTTAAAAGTAAGATGTCATCGGGAAGATATGCCCACATTCGGTGTATGTAATCATGTAATGTATGTATAAAAAAAATCTCATCAGTCCAAAATATTTTGACAGATTTTTTCACATACCGTCCCCCTTTCTAACTATCTTTAGAACTAATTATCCAAATTACACCACTCCTTTTTATTAATTTCTAATCAACTAGGCGTTTTGTTGAGTGATTCTAATTAATCTATCATGGTTTTTTCCAAGAAAAAACTTCACCCCTCTCTGAACAGTAGTCAACCCCATAAAGCTAACCCTTACTCCACAACACGCGTTACTATGAAAAAATGAAAAGTTCACAAAAAACAGGGTTTCATTTGCATACTACATACATGCCTTTCAATTGAATTTTTTATAAGATTCATACGTATTGTTTACAAACATTACCTACATTACCCGTTGTAATTTAACTGGTAATTACTTCCAGAGCAAATATTGCGGTTATGATCGAGTGAATAGAACAAGAGGTTTTTGGGACCTTAAAAAAGTGTCACCCCTTAAAAAATCATATTCAGTTTTGAGATGGAATCTTTTAATTTCTTTAGGATTGTATCAGATGTAGAAGAGGGTGGTGGCTCAGTAGTACTAGAGTGTAAAAAATGTCCCCCTCAACCAAAATTTTTTTTCTGTTCATTTTCTGTGAACGTTACACGGAATGTCAGGATTAATATGCATATTATTGGTTGAACCGACCTGCACCACCCGTAGCGGGTTTATTATGAAGCAGATGGGTGAAGGGAAGAAGCTTATTTCTTTTTGTCATATTCGGAGGAGATTTAATTTTTCTCTATCTTCGAGTTCGGGGGCGGATAAAAAGAGAAAAGGAAACCGAATAATAGGACTTGAATGAATGATTTCGGTTCGATAGAAAGAGAAAGAGATTTTTAAAAAGAGTTTAAAATTGTAATCCCTCACGAAGTGAGTTATAGTGACTGGCTTAAAGTATTTCCAGACAATATAAAAATATTCTGGAAGAGAGTTTTTAGTCTGGAATTCATCAGTAGGTAATTGATTGAGTACTTTATTTATGTACGAGTAGATTACAATATATACTGGCTTATACACTTATATACAATAGCTTACAATACAGCAAAACTGTAGATGAATTTACATAATATAGACTAAGAAAATAATTATTGAACTGTATATGATATGAAAAAGTAATTTGTAATATAATAACTATAGATAATTATATTGTTATGCATCTACATAAATTGGCGGAGCTTTGGACATATCAATGTCCATTCTTCGGAAAGAATATTAAAAATATCCTCCCTACTTAACTCTCTACCAAAACTAATGTGAGACACAAGGTAGCATATTATGATCTCACCAAGACTAACTTTGTCACCACTAAAATTTGAGAATTAGAAAAAATTACAATGGAGTTTCATGATCTAGATTGATAAAATAGTTGAAACCGTAAGGCACTATTCCTGTATATTTGTTTCTATTTTATTCACTAGACTATCCAATATTTGTTTATGCTCCCATAGCAGTAGTACAACAATACTATAAATGATAGACAAAGTTAAAATTGTAGTATGTTCATTGTTGAAATAGGTTAGAAAACATCTACATAGGCCCACCACATACCTCATCCAATGCTCCATTTCTGTTGATATCTTTCAGTAGGCTTAATTAGTTGTGAATTAGTTTATTGTGAATGATAGAGGAAGTTTACATTGAATAACGATTAGGAAGCATATTACATATCAACAAATTAGATGTTGATATCTTACAGTTGGCTTAATTAGTTGTAAATTAGTTTATTGTAAATAATAGAGGAAGCTTAAATTGTAGATTGTTAAGAAAATATTGACACACTTTAAAATTTCATCTCTGATAGTACTTCGGTATGGTAATGATTCCATAAAATTATTGTCAAATCAATTGATGATTGATATCAAAATTCAAATTGACATTCACACACTTTAAAATATCAACAACTATTTCGGTATGGAAATAATTCCATAAAATTATTGTCGAATCAATCCATGATTGATATCAAAATATCTCCTGAACATATTTTATGATTAGTGATGATTCGGTTTTGATTAAAGAAATGTTTAATTTGAAGAGTAGAATTTCTATTCAATTTATCAGTTCTTTACATTGGATATTTCATTATATTTATCTTTCATTATATCTCTCTCCATATCTTTTGGTAGATATTTGCTGGGAAGAATATTTTGTGGATTTAAGTGAAATTTTTAATGTTTTTTGTGTTTGTGGAGGAAGATTTTCGTTTGGATTTGTATTTTGAAATCAATTAATTTGATAAATCCAAAATTATTGTAATACATACATTTTTTGGACTCAAAATAGTGTGTGAATTAAGTTATTATTTACTTAACCTCTAGACGGTGTATTTCAAATTAAGGTTTAAAGCAGTTTTGGGTGAATGCCTGTTGTTTTTACCTGCATTGTATCTATTGTCTATGAATAAATAGAATAAAAAAATAAAATATTCTTTCCGAAGAATGACCATTGATATGTCTAAAGCTCCGTACATGCATAACAATATTATCTATAGTTATTCCAAATCGCTATTTTTCATATCATATACAGTTCAATAATTATTTTCTTAGTTTATATTATGTAAATTACTCTAAAACTTTGCTGTATTGTAAGCTATTGTATAAAATAAGTGTATAAGCCAGTATATATCGTAATCTGAATGAATAAAGTAAGTACTCAATCAATCAATCTCTTTCTCTCTATACATGTAGAACATACCAGCTCGCATCCATGATTTTCACGCGTTCTTTACATTCACTCCAATTATTTTTCAATTTTTCATGCATTCCTATATTCACATCTATTATTTCAAAACTACGTATAGTGCTTCTCTACCGTTTCCATTGTTCTTTCTATTTTCTTCTTCTCCTTCTCCTCCCCTTCTTCTTCATCTTAGTCTATTCTTTCATTACACACACCGCGGAACAACGTTGTTCTTTTAAATGACCGCGAACACCTCTGAAATGGAAAGGTGTCCCACCGATCTATTGTTTCTTCCCATTCTTCTCCTCAATTCTTTTCCTTCTCTCACTTTTTCGCTCCTCTTCTAAAGATTCTGTCCAAATCGACGATCGTGCTCTAGTCACCGGAATAATTATCTGAAAAAAAATGTTATTAATGAAAGAAAGATGATGAGTGAAAGGAAGTGTGGAAGAGAGAGAGTAAGGTATAAATTAAGGTGTAAACAAAGATAAACTGTTGTCGCGGGTAGAATGAAAGGGAGAAGGTGAAGAAAGAAATGAAAGAATGAGAAAATACAGTAGCACCGCGGTGGTTATCCAATTGGTTATGGCTTCCCAATATTAACAATAGAAAACTTAATGGTTTTGTTCATGGTTTTCTGCTCAGAGAGATCTACTACTGTGCATTGTGAATATCCCTGATTATCTCTATATGTGTTTCTCTCTCATCTCAGTAATCAGTCTTACTTTTGTCGGTCGCATATAAAAGAGGATTGATTGATTGATTGATTGAGTACTTTATTTATGTAGATTACAATATATACTGTCTTATACACTTATATACAACAGCTTACAATACAGCAAAATTATAGATGAATTTACATGATATAGACTAAGAAAATAATTATTGAACTGTATATGATATGAAAAAGCAATTTGTAATATAATAACTATAGATAATAATCATATTGTTATGCATCTACATAAATTGGCGGAGCTTTGGACATATCAATGTCCATTCTTTGGGAAGAATATTAAAAATATCCTCCCCACTAACTCTCTACCAAAGAATAAGAGAGCAGGTGGAGAGTGAGAATCACAAATAACGAAATTTCGGGAAGAATGGCAAATCATAGATAGGAAGTAATAGAAGAAATATACAAGAAATAAAATTAACCAAATAGGTGATTGAAAAAGTTACAATTGTAAGAAAAACGTAATGGGAACAGAAAAAGCAAAAGGAGAAGAAAAATAATAACAAGGGAGAAGCATAATAAGAACAATATTTCAAAGAATATGTCGATATTTTGGAGATGGAGGATTTGGAAAAGGAAGAACACAAGAATGGAGTGATGAGGAGAAATTAGTAAAAAAACTGTGGATGCCACATTATAGGAAGAAGCTGAAGGAACAGGAGAGCGCTTCAAAAAAAGAAAAGAGATAGTAGAACCATAGAGTAGTATAAGTTTACTATGTTTTCTGTATGAAACATCAATAAGGAGAAGATGTTATAGGTGGAATTATAAGATAGGGATGATTAGATCAGAGTTCTTTATTAATGTATGTTACAATATCCACTGGCTATACACTAATTTACGTTAAATAACAGTATGGCTTATCATTCAACGAATTTCACAAAGTATGAAAAATTAATCAATGAGACTCAAGATTGAATGCAATTTGAATAACGATACAATAATATTGCGATGTAACTTCATAAATCGGCGGTTTTTCAACAAAGCATATTGTAGATTCTCTGAAAAGGATATATAGTTATTTGTGCAACTAGTGCGCAAAGTGGCAGTTTGCTGCACCGAAAGAAACGTTTACGCCCGAGCCGTAGGCGAGGGCGGAATGGTTTCTTGAGTGCAGCAGAGGAGCTTTGCGCACGTATTTCACATTAAGTTTTTCCTACAGTTACCATTGAATATGAGAAGTGAGTAATTATGGGTAAAATTGCCTGAAATGCATCAAATGTTTTTCTGTGTAATTTTATTATTGATAAAAACCTTAATTTATTGTCAAATTGAATAAAAATGTTGTCGTTGGTTATAATATATAATACTAATAATTAGCGCGTTGTGCTTGGTTGCACCTCTGCTCACTATAGCAGCCACAGCAGTCACTGTTACCAACTTCATTTTGATTTTGCTGCACTGTTGCTCCATATAACCTACTAAGTATTTTGCGTTGCCATGTTGCAAATCTGGAGTGCAGAAAAATTTTTCCCGCACTAGAGCGGAAAAGTGATTCTTTGCGTTCTGTAATCAGTGCAGCAATGGTCACTTTTCAACGTAACTGTGGGAAAAGAATATTGTAGATTCTTTGAAAGGGATATAAAATAATATCCTACCCATCAACATACGACTGGGCGTGATAAGGAGGGGGAAGATGAAGAGAACTGAATATAATGTTCACACAAGGATAAAGTTGGGAGTATAATCATGAGAGTAGAGAAACATGAATAAGAATTTAAAGAGAATAGAATAGAATAGAATAGCTGCCTTTATTCTTACCTAGGAGGGCGGAGTTAGGGCGCAGCCGGCCCTCTCTTACACTCAACCCTCAGAGATGGATATGGGCGAATATACATGACAAAGAACACGTACAATTTAATAAAGATTTGCTGAAATTTATGGTACCTACCAACCCTTTCTCTGCTGAAAACGACCCTAGTTCTTCAGTAAAAAATTGAAGAAAACCAACTCCACCACTCCACAAGTCTTAATGAACCCTTATGACAAAATTACCGCACATTTTATTCTTCGGTTTCCCTAAATTGAACTAATTTTGATTTTTGATTATGTGAAACACGATGGGGCGTCTTACAGAAGCTATCATTGTTACTATTCTAATAGGTCGCGCTACCTGCTGTAACTGCATAACAATGTATAATACTGCAGTACAATACAATAAGAGAAAATACAATAAAACACAGTGTTAGTGAGTTAACGTCGAAACGCAATTGAATGGGTGAGACCCCATTCATCAGAATGTTGTTACATCTGAACAGGAAGAACAATAAAATTCCAATTAGCGACTGTATATCCGTTGTTTTTGGCGGCCATTTTGTTTTAGGATGATGTGACTGTTGTATGAAATGAAAGCTTTCCTATAGTAATGAAGAACATTCAATTCGAGTATTTCTATACATTATCAGTTTGGAGATGAAAAACGTAATAATCTCTCATATTTAATTTTTTATCATAATTCTTCTCATTATCCACGCACAAGCGTAGAGCTTATGCTATTAATTTGGGAAAAATTTAGCATAAATTTAAATTAATTCAGGAAAATGCTATCATCATTAGGAAAACGAATAGGCCTACTACAAAGAAATTTCATACAGAAATGCCTAATATTGATGAAATGTCTCCAAATATAGTAGTAGATTGAAAGGATTGAAAATATAGTAAAATATAAAGAACCAAATACAGAAGTGAGGTGCTGAATTGTGTTGAGTTGCTCTGCTTTATGTTGCATTGCTTTGTGCCGGTCGCACAAAAGCTGGTTAAATATCAATCGTGATTAATTTCAGAAGAAGCAATCAGAGAAGCCTTCTTTCGAAAAAGCCTTTTTTGATTGGTTTTCGTGAAATTAATCATGTTTAAAATTTTACCAGCTTTTGTGCAACCAGGCCTTTCAGTTGTATTTCTTCCGTTGCATTTGGATGTTTTTCAATTGGATTTTATTGTTTTGTATCAAGGAAAACATGAATACTATTCTCATCCTCTTTGGTTGTATCGAGTTGACTTGAGTTGTGGTTTATAGTTTGTTTGAATTGCAGTTATGTAATTTTAAATTGCACTCTTCGGAGCTTATTAGATTTTTAAAATGAATAAACAATATTGATTTCATGATCGGAATTTATATTTATTCCTTATATTTTTCTCTTGATCATTACAGGTAAGCAAGAGTGATTTCCTGCTACATCCTTAGAATTATTTCTCTAATGGTAAGTCACCTATTACAATAATCATCTAAAATAAAAAAATCAATAATCATATCACAGAAGCGTCTAAGAATTATAAACTCTTGAATATTAATTAATAGAATCTTGAATATCAATTTGAAGAATATTACAATTCAACAATGGAAAAACTCGAATGCTTTTTCTATGGACCTTCTACTCATATCTCGGGCCACTCCCGTGTTTCGGATGGACACGTTAAGCCTTCGGTCCCGGCTGCCTAAAAAGCAGTCGTTGAGTAATGTCAGAGGCCCTGAAATTGATCAGTTGCGACCTGAAAACTCTGACACCAGACCTGAGCCAGCCAGGTCACTCGATATTATTATTATTATAATTATTATTACTCATAATTTTGATAAGATTTTGTAATTCGTTTGTGTTTGATAACTCTTAAGGAGTATTATAGATTTGCTCGATTTCCTCTGAAAACATAAATATATTGGGCTATATTTCATGGAGTATAGGGAGACACAAAAATTCATTCCTGTGAAAAAACTTGATCGCCTCAATTATTCATAATATATCTTTTAGGATTATAAACATAAAATTACCAAGAAAGAATATCAGAATATTTATTTTATTTTATTTTATTTCATTGGCAATTATAGATCATAATTATATTAAATATATCTAATATGATTGGGAGAAGACAACAGGCATAGCCCAAAACTGTCTTCTCCCAAATTTTTACAAATAAAAGTTTCAAAATATCATAGAGAATATTATCAAGAATATCATCGAAAACAATAACCACCAAAGAACGTGCACACGTTCTAGCTTTTACAAAAAAATTAATATTCCAACCCAGACAACGACTCATAAATCACTTATTACTTATTATCGAAAAAACACATTGCTATTACTGTATGCATCATTATCACTATAGGTTATTATCACAGATTACTAACACTATTACTATACTTACAATGTGGTGTATATGACGCATACGTGAAGCAGCTACTTAATATTCCCTTAAACTGAGAACAGAGCTACTTACTATCCGCGTTGAATTCCATATTATGAGACTTTTTTATTTTCAAGTAAGTCCGCGCTTGCGACTAAGCTCACGGACTTCGAGGGCTAACGAGAGAAGCACGATACTAAAATTTATTCTAAGCATCCATTGTTTGCTGGATCTGCTACCACTTCTTCTTCTTCTTCTTCTTCTTCTTCTTCTTTTATCCTCCCCCTCTTCCTCCTCATCGTCCTCTTCCACCACCACTTCTCCTTTTTCATTTCCTTATCTTCCTCCTTGTCCTCCTTGTTCTCCTCATCCTTCTCCTTCTTCTCTCTCTTCTCCCTACTCTCCTTCTTCTACTCCTCCTTCCTTCTTCCTCTCCTCATACTTTTTTCCTCTTTCTACTCCATCTCCTTCATCACCTTTTTCTCTCCCTTTTTTCTCATTTTCGTTTTCTACTCCATCTTCTTCATCACCTTTTTCTCTCCCTTCTTTCTCATTTTCGTTTCTTCTTTTTCTTCTTCTTCTTCTTCTTCCTCTTCCTCCTACTCTTCTTCGTTTTCTCCTTCACATACTCTTCTTTTGGTTATTCATCATCTTCTCTTTATCACCATTCTATCATCTCTTTTTCCATACAATTTTATCAATGGAATCTTTCTTGGCCCTTCTTCTTCTTGTATATAATCTTATTCCTCTCAATTTTGAATACTCTCTTCCACTATGATTTCAAATGGGCTAACATAAACTAAGGTAATATCTATGATTTTTTTTTGAATTTTAGAAAAGTTCTACCTGAAATTTGGCTATTGAAATTTGAAAATTGTTCTATTTCAAAAAATAAAAGAATAGAAACAAAGATGTAATTGCTTGTTGCTAAACTCTTTCAATATTTTCACTCTTTCCTATATTTCTCCATCGTTTTGTTTACTGTTTACTAACTAATATTCTTACCCCAGAAACCCTATATACTTGAAGTTCTCTTATTTTCTTTGAATGTAGAAAAATCTCAGATATCAATATTATTATTCCATGTCAACGAAGTGATGCTAAATAAGGCGTCTAGGCGTCACACAAATAGAAATACTGTAGTAATAATAATCTGATGCAAATCAATGCGCATCTGCATAAAACCACCTCGAAGAAAAGCCAACCAAATACTGTCGAATATCATTAATACATTTATTATCCACATGCAAATTGTGCCATAAAAGCAGCCAATTACAAATAATGTAAGCTAAAACATTTGTAGACCAATAGT